>NC_092339.1:255554642-255860357 GCF_046630445.1 Rutidosis leptorrhynchoides
AAAATTACATATCCTTTATATCTAATCCATACACCAACGACCAAAAACACCTACAAACACTTTCATTCTTCAATTTTCTTCATCTAATTGATCTCTCTCAAGTTCTATCTTCAAGTTCTAAGTGTTCTTCATAAATTCCAAAAGTTCTAGTTTCATAAAATCAAGAATACTTTCAAGTTTGCTAGCTCACTTCCAATCTTGTAAGGTGATCATCTAACCTCAAGAAATCTTTGTTTCTTACAGTAGGTTATCATTCTAATACAAGGTAATAATCATATTCAAACTTTGGTTCAATTTCTATAACTATAACAATCTTATTTCAAGTGATGATCTTACTTGAACTTGTTTTCGTGTCATGATTCTGCTTCAAGAACTTCGAGCCATCCAAGGATCCGTTGAAGCTAGATCCATTTTTCTCTTTTCCAGTAGGTTTATCCAAGGAACTTAAGGTAGTAATGATGTTCATAACATCATTCGATTCATACATATAAAGCTATCTTATTCGAAGGTTTAAACTTGTAATCACTAGAACATAGTTTAGTTAATTCTAAACTTGTTCGCAAACAAAAGTTAATCCTTCTAACTTGACTTTTAAAATCAACTAAACACATGTTCTATATCTATATGATATGCTAACTTAATGATTTAAAACCTGAAAACACGAAAAACACCGTAAAACCGGATTTACGCCGTCGTAGTAACACCGCGGGCTGTTTTGGGTTAGTTAATTAAAAACTATGATAAACTTTGATTTAAAAGTTGTTATTCTGAGAAAATGATTTTTATTATGAACATGAAACTATATCCAAAAATTATGGTTAAACTCAAAGTGGAAGTATGTTTTCTAAAATGGTCATCTAGACGTCGTTCTTTCGACTGAAATGACTACCTTTACAAAAACGACTTGTAACTTATTTCTCCGTCTATAAACCTATACTTTTCTGTTTAGATTCATAAAATAGAGTTCAATATGAAACCATAGCAATTTGATTCACTCAAAACGGATTTAAAATGAAGAAGTTATGGGTAAAACAAGATTGGATAATTTTTCTCATTTTAGCTACGTGAAAATTGGTAACAAATCTATTCCAACCATAACTTAATCAACTTGTATTGTATATTATGTAATCTTAAGATACCATAGACACGTATACAATGTTTCGACCTATCATGTCGACACATCTATATATATTTCGGAACAACCATAGACACTCTATATGTGAATGTTGGAGTTAGCTATACAGGGTTGAGGTTGATTCCAAAATATATATAGTTTGAGTTGTGATCAATACTGAGATACGTATACACTGGGTCGTGGATTGATTCAAGATAATATTTATCGATTTATTTCTATACATCTAACTGTGGACAACTAGTTGTAGGTTACTAACGAGGACAGCTGACTTAATAAACTTAAAACATCAAAATATATTAAAAGTGTTGTAAATATATTTTAAACATACTTTGATATATATGTATATATTGTTATAGGTTCGTGAATCAACCGGTGGTCAAGTCTTACTTCTCGACGAAGTAAAAATCTGTGAAAGTGAGTTATAGTCCCACTTTTAAAATCTAATATTTTTGGGATGAGAATACATGCAGGTTTTATAAATGATTTACAAAGTAGACACAAGTACGTGAAACTACATTCTATGGTTGAATTATCGAAATCGAATATGCCC
Organism: Rutidosis leptorrhynchoides; assembly: GCF_046630445.1. NCBI lineage: Eukaryota > Viridiplantae > Streptophyta > Magnoliopsida > Asterales > Asteraceae > Rutidosis > Rutidosis leptorrhynchoides. The sequence goes on from NC_092339.1 coordinate 255,556,328, forward strand.
CTTTTTATTAAGTCTGGTAATCTAAGAATTAGGGAACAGACACCCTAATTGACGCGAATCCTAAAGATAGATCTATTGGGCCTAACAAACCCCATCCAAAGAACCGGATGCTTTAGTACTTCGAAATTTATATCATATCCGAAGGGTGTCCCGGAATGATGGGGATATTCTTATATATGCATCTTGTTAATGTCGGTTACCAGGTGTTCACCATATGAATGATTTTTATCTCTATGTATGGGATGTGTATTGAAATATGAAATCTTGTGGTCTATTATTATGATTTGATATATATAGGTTAAACCTATAACTCACCAACATTTTTGTTGACGTTTTAAGCATGTTTATTCTCAGGTGATTATTAAGAGCTTCCGCTGTCGCATACTTAAATAAGGACGAGATTTGGAGTCCATGCTTGTATGATATTGTGTAAAAACTGCATTCAAGAAACTTATTTTGTTGTAACATATTTGTATTGTAAACCATTATGTAATGGTCGTGTGTAAACAGGATATTTTAGATTATCATTATTTGATAATCTACGTAAAGCTTTTTAAACCTTTATTGATGAAATAAAGGTTATGGTTTGTTTTAAAATGAATGCAGTCTTTGAAAAACGTCTCATATAGAGGTCAAAACCTCGCAACGAAATCAATTAATATGGAACGTTTTTAATCAATAAGAACGGGACATTTCAGTTGGTATCCGAGCGTTGGTCTTAGAGAACCAGAATTTTGCATTAGTGTGTCTTATCGAGTTTGTTAGGATGCATTAGTGAGTCTGGACTTCGACCGTGTTTACTTGAAAAATGATTGCTTAACAAATTTTGTTGGAAACTATATATTTTTAACATGTGAATATTATGTGATATATTAATCTCTTAACGCGTTTGATATTATGTGATAGATGTCTACCTCTAGAACAAGTCCCATTGACTCACCTAATAATAATGAAGAGTCAAATGTAAATTGGAATGATTCGTGGACTGATTCACAAGTTCCCGAAGAGGAACCGGAAGAAGAGTCGGAACCGGAAGAAGAATCGGAACCGGAAGAAGAATCGGAACCGGATGAAGAAATAGAACCGGTGGGGGAAATAATAAAACGGTTAAGTAAAAGAAAATCCTCAACCAACCGACCAAGGTTAATTATGGTCAATGGTGTTTCCGCCAAGGAAGCAAAATATTGGGAGGATTACCAATTCTCCGATGAATCGGATTTCGACGAGAATTCCGATGATGTTATAGAAATTACCCCAACTGAATTTAAAAAGGCAAAAGAAAATAATAAGAGAAAGGGCATAAAAATAGAGAAATCTAATTCCAACCCCGATGAACTTTATATGTATCGTCAACCCCCGAAGTCCTTAAGTTGTAACAATGACCCGGGAACCTCTAAACCACCAGGTTTTTCTAAACCAATGTGGATAACGACGGCTCGTATTAGGGGAAAATCATATATCCCTAGAAACTTGGCAAAACGAACCAAAACCGAAGAAGAAGAAACAAGCGAGTCGGAATAAGATAGTTGTATTCATATGGTGTAATATATGTAATATAGTGTGCTTATGCTTTATGATATATGTAAAAATTGCTTGTATTAATAAGTATTTTTTTTTATGAATCTAACTCTTGTCTATTTTACAGTATAAAAACGCAAAATAGATAGACAACCCAATATTTTAAGAGACCTACCCGGAGACATGATTGATGAAATCTTGTCTAGAGTCGGTCAGAATTCCTCGGCACAACTATTTAAGGCGAGATCAGTTTGTAAGACATTCGAAGAACGTTCCAAGAATGTCTTGGTTTATAAGAGACTTTCGTTTGAAAGATGGGGGATATCACATTGGGAAACCCATAAGTTACGATGTGTTTACTTTGACGCATATATTGCGGGGAACCCAAATGCTATTTTACGCAATGGGTTAAGAAATTATTTTGACTCAATATATCCGAATATTGGACTTCGTGATTTAGAAAAAGCGGCTAACATGCAACATAAAGAAGCATGTTATGCTTACGGATTAGTAATGTTCGCTTCTCACCAAAGTGAGAACAAGAACATCGGGCTACAACTATTAAACAAAACGTTCCCACAAGTGACGGAGTCGGTAATTGGGGTAAGAAATGAGGTTTTTAGATTGTTACGGGACTGTTGGACATTACGTAACCCTCGTCCCTTTGACGACGTTACAACACGCTGTCTTATCAACGGCCATAACGGTTATGTTGCACAAGACCAAGGATGGGAAGTAGTCCTAGTAAAACCAGAATGCATGACTTGTTTCTGGACGTATGAATTACGTGTCTTTATTGCCTTTGCTGAACGACTTGTGTACTAGCTAGAATTATCTTCACAACTATCTTGTATCAAAGTTATTGTGTGCTATATTTCATGCTTTATGTAAAATAAGCGGTATTGTAAGTTTGTAAAATATTGTATAAAAGTTTGAACGCGAAATATTATTATAATCAGTTTTTCATATAGAATTGTAGTAGTTGAATTGTATATTAGCTACTAAGTATGAACTTAACGGGTAGGTACTACCCGAATTTAAACTTATAAAACGCTAATATGAAGAAAAAGCTTTTATAAATGAGTTCATATTATGCTACGAAATACTATTAACTACTCTTAATATTCTGTATGATTAACTTGTTCCATTTAACTATTTTGAAGGAAATGGCACCGACTACTCGACACACCGTGAATATGAATGAAGAGGAATTCCGTACTTTTCTAGCTTCAAACATAGCCGCAGTACAGGCTGCGCTACATACCAACAATAACCTTGGATCTAGCAGTACAGGAAATCGTGTAGGATGCACCTACAAAGAATTCACTGCCTGCAAACCTTTGGAATTTGATGGAACCGAAGGACCGATCGGATTGAAACGGTGGACCGAGAAGGTTGAATCGGTGTTTGCCATAAGTAAGTGTACTGAAGAGGACAAAGTGAAGTACGCTACGCATACCTTCACAGGTTCTGCGTTAACATGGTGGAATACCTATCTAGAGCAAGTGGGACAAGATGATGCGTACGCACTACCGTGGTCAGCATTCAAGCACTTGATGAACGAGAAGTACCGTCCCAGAACCGAGGTCAATAAGCTCAAGACAGAACTTAGAGGGTTACGAACCCAAGGATTTGATATTACCACGTACGAAAGACGATTCACAGAATTGTGCCTATTGTGTCCGAGAGCATTCGAAGATGAGGAAGAGAAGATCGACGCGTTTGTGAAAGGATTACCGGAAAGAATCCAAGAAGATATAAGTTCACACGAGCCCGCCTCCATACAACAGGCATGTAGAATGGCTCACAAACTAGTGAACCAGATTGAAGAAAGAATTAAAGAACAGACTGCTGAAGAGGCCAATGTGAAGCAAGTCAAAAGAAAGTGGGAGGAAAACGGTGATAAGAATCACCAATACAACAACAACAGCAATTACAACAATAATCGCAACAATTATCCCAACAATCGCAACATCAATCGCAACTACAACAAACGGCCCAACAACAACAACAACAACAGCAACTACAACAATCATCCCAACAACAATAATAACTGCAACAACAACAACAATCAGAAGCAGCTATGCCAAAGGTGTGAAAAGAATCACTCGGGGTTCTGCACCAAATTTTGCAACAAGTGTAAAAGAAATGGTCATAGCGCGGCGAAGTGTGAGGTCTACGGACAAGGGGTTAATAGAACGAAAGGAACAAATGGTGTCGGAATGAGTAATGGCGGAGCAAGTAGTGTCGGAGCAAGTTATGCCAATGTAGTTTGTTATAAATGTGGAAAACCAGGCCACATTATTAGAAATTGCCCGAACCAGGAGAACACGAATGGACAAGGCCGTGGAAGAGTTTTCAATATTAATGCGGTAGAGGCACAGGAAGACCCCGAGCTTGTTACGGGTACGTTTCTTATTGACAATAAATCTGCTTACGTTTTATTTAATTCGGGTGCGGATAGAAGCTATATGAGTAGAGATTTTTGTGCTAAATTAAGTTGTCCATTGACGCCTTTGGATAGTAAATTTTTACTCGAATTAGCAAATGGTAAATTAATTTCAGCAGATAATATATGTCGGAATCGATAAATTAAACTGGTTAGCGAAACATTTAAGATTGATTTGATACCAGTAGAGTTAGGGAGTTTTTGAAATGTCCCGTTCTTATTGATTAAAAACGTTCCATATTAATTGATTTCATTGCGAGGTTTTGACCTCTATATGAGACGTTTTTCAAAGACTGCATTCATTTTAAAACAAACCATAACCTTTATTTCATCAATAAAGGTTTAAAAGTTTTACGTAGATTATCAAATAATGATAATCTAAAATATCCTGTTTACACACGACCATTACATAATGGTTTACAATACAAATATGTTACAACAAAATAAGTTTCTTGAATGCAGTTTTTACACAATATCATACAAGCATGGACTCCAAATCTCGTCCTTATTTAAGTATGCGACAGCGGAAGCTCTTAATAATCACCTGAGAATAAACATGCTTTAAAACGTCAACAAAAATGTTGGTGAGTTATAGGTTTAACCTATATATATCAAATCATAATAATAGACCACAAGATTTCATATTTCAATACATATCCCATACATAGAGATAAAAATCATTCATATGGTGAACACCTGGTAACCGACATTAACAAGATGCATATATAAGAATATCCCCATCATTCCGGGACACCCTTCGGATATGATATAAATTTCGAAGTACTAAAGCATCCGGTACTTTGGATGGGGTTTGTTAAGCCCAATAGATCTATCTTTAGGATTCGCGTCAATTAGGGTGTCTGTTCCCTAATTCTTAGATTACCAGACTTAATAAAAAGGGGCATATTCGATTTTGATAATTCAACCATAGAATGTAGTTTCACGTACTTGTGTCTATTTTGTAAATCATTTATAAAACCTGCATGTATTCTCATCCCAAAAATATTAGATTTTAAAAGTGGGACTATAACTCACTTTCACAGATTTTTACTTCGTCGAGAAGTAAGACTTGGCCACTGTTGATTCACGAACCTATAACAATATATACATATATATTAAAGTATGTTCAAAATATATTTACAACACTTTTAATATATTTTGATGTTTTAAGTTTATTAAGTCAGCTGTCCTCGTTAGTAACCTACAACTAGTTGTCCACAGTTAGATGTACAAAAATAAATCAATAAATATTATCTTGAATCAATCCACGACCCAGTGTATACGTATCTCAGTATTGATCACAACTCAAACTATATATATTTTGGAATCAACCTCAACCCTGTATAGCTAACTCCAACATTCACATATAGAGTGTCTATGGTTGTTCCGAAATATATATAGATGTGTCGACATGATAGGTCGAAACATTGTATACGTGTCTATGGTATCTCAAGATTACATAATATACAATACAAGTTGATTAAGTTATGGTTGGAATAGATTTGTTACCAATTTTCACGTAGCTAAAATGAGAAAAATTATCCAATCTTGTTTTACCCATAACTTCTTCATTTTAAATCCGTTTTGAATGAATCAAATTTCTATGGTTTCATATTGAACTGTATTTTATGAATCTAAACAGAAAAAGTATAGGTTTATAGTCGGAAAAATAAGTTACAAGTCGTTTTTGTAAAGGTAGTCATTTCAGTCGAAAGAACGACGTCTAGATGACCATTTTAGAAAACATACTTCCACTTTGAGTTTAACCATAATTTTTGGATATAGTTTCATGTTCATAATAAAAATCATTTTCTCAGAATAACAACTTTTAAATCAAAGTTTATCATAGTTTTTAATTAACTAACCCAAAACAGCCCGCGGTGTTACTACGACGGCGTAAATCCGGTTTTACTGTGTTTTTCGTGTTTCCAGGTTTTAAATCATTAAGTTAGCATATCATATAGATATAGAACATGTGTTTAGTTAATTTTAAAAGTCAAGTTAGAAGGATTAACTTTTGTTTGCGAACAAGTTTAGAATTAACTAAACTATGTTCTAGTGATTACGAGTTTAAACCTTCGAATAAGATAGTTTTATATATATGAATCGAATGATGTTATGAACATCATTACTACCTCAAGTTTAGTAGGTAAACCTACTGGAAGTGACAAGAAATGATCTAGCTTCAAAGGATCTTGGATGGCTTGAAAGTTCTTGAAGTAGGATCATGACACAAAAACAAGTTCAAGTAAGATTTTTGCTCGAATTAAGATAGTTTATAGTTATAGAAATTGAATCAAAGTTTGAATATGAATATTACCTTGAATAAGAAAGATAACCTACTGTATATAACAAAGGTTTCTTGATCTTGGATGATTACTTGGAATGGATTAGAAAGCTTGGAAGTAAATTAGTAAACTTGAAGGGATTTTTGAAGTATTCTTGAAGTGTTCTTCCTATGATGATTATAGCTTGATTCTTGAAGTGATTTTTGATGAAGATGATGATTAACTACTGGAAAAATACGTTCATAATAGTGTGGGTGTGTTGAGAGAGAATTAGAAAGAGATTTGGAAGTGAAATGAAGTGAATGATGAGTGTTAATTGGTGAGTGGTGAGTGGGGTTAAAAGGAGTTCTAGTTAGTTGACTAGCTCATGGTAGAAGTTAAAATTGATTAGTCATACATGACATAATCAAGAGTGGAATCCCATGCTAGTTCCTATTGGTATATACCCATAGTAAGTACGTTTTGAAGCTGTGTATAATACGGGTAAGAATACGACTAGAATTCTTGATGAAAGAAAAGAATGGGAAAGTAACTGTAACCATTTTTGTTAAGTATGAGTGTTTTGATATATGTCTTGAAGTCTTCCAAAAGTATTTTAATACATCTAAATACACTACATGTATATACATTTTAACGGAGTCGTTAAGTCATCGTTAGTCGTTACATGTAAGTGTTGTTTTGAAACCTTTAAGTTAACGATCTCAATTAATGTTGTTAACCCATTGTTTATTATATCTAATGAGATGTTAAATTATTATATTATCATGATATTATGATATATTAATATATCTTAATATGATATATATACATTTAAATGTCGTTACAACGATAATCGTTACATATATGTCTCGTTTCGAAATCCTTAAGTTAGTAGTCTTGTTTATATGTATATAACTCATTGTTAATATACTTATGGAGATACTTACTTATCATAATCTCATGTTAACCATATGTATATCCATATATATATCGTCAAGTCGTTTTTACAAGTTTTAACGTTCGTGAATCGCCGGTCAACTTGGGTGGTCAATTGTCTATATGAAACATATTTCAATTAATCAAGTCTTAACAAGTTTGATTGCTTAACATGTTGGAAACATTTAATCATGTAAATATCAATCTCAATTAATATATATAAACATGGAAAAGTTCGGGTCACTACAGTACCTACCCGTTAAATAAATTTCGTCCCGAAATTTTAAGCTGTTGAAGGTGTTGACGAATCTTCTGGAAATAGATGCGGGTATTTCTTCTTCATCTGATCTTCACGCTCCCAGGTGAACTCGGGTCCTCTACGAGCATTCCATCGAACCTTAACAATTGGTATCTTATTTTGCTTAAGTCTTTTAACCTCACGATCCATTATTTCGACGGGTTCTTCGATGAATTGGAGTTTTTCATTGATTTGGATTTCATCTAACGGAATAGTGAGATCTTCTTTAGCAAAACATTTCTTCAAATTCGAGACGTGGAAAGTGTTATGTACAGCCGCGAGTTGTTGAGGTAACTCAAGTCGGTAAGCTACTGGTCCGACACGATCAATAATCTTGAATGGTCCAATATACCTTGGATTTAATTTCCCTCGTTTACCAAATCGAACAACGCCTTTCCAAGGTGCAACTTTAAGCTTGACCATCTCTCCAATTTCAAATTCTATATCTTTTCTTTTAATGTCAGCGTAGCTCTTTTGTCGACTTTGGGCGGTTTTCAACCGTTGTTGAATTTGGATGATCTTCTCGGTAGTTTCTTGTATAATCTCCGGACCCGTAATCTGTCTATCCCCCACTTCACTCCAACAAATCGGAGACCTGCACTTTCTACCATAAAGTGCTTCAAACGGCGCCATCTCAATGCTTGAATGGTAGCTGTTGTTGTAGGAAAATTCTGCTAACGGTAGATGTCGATCCCAACTGTTTCCGAAATCAATAACACATGCTCGTACCATGTCTTCAAGCGTTTGTATCGTCCTTTCGCTCTGCCCATCAGTTTGTGGATGATAGGCAGTACTCATGTCTAGACGAGTTCCTAATGATTGCTGTAATGTCAGCCAGAATCTTGAAATAAATCTGCCATCCCTATCAGAGATAATAGAGATTGGTATTCCATGTCTGGATACGACTTCCTTCAAATACAGTCGTGCTAACTTCTCCATCTTGTCATCTTCTCTTATTGGCAGGAAGTGTGCTGATTTGGTGAGACGATCAACTATTACCCAAATAGTATCAAAACCACTTGCAGTCCTTGGCAATTTAGTGATGAAATCCATGGTAATGTTTTCCCATTTCCATTCTGGGATTTCGGGTTGTTGAAGTAGACCTGATGGTTTCTGATGCTCAGCTTTGACCTTAGAACACGTCAAACATTCTCCTACATATTTAGCAACATCGGCTTTCATACCCGGCCACCAAAAATGTTTCTTGAGATCCTTGTACATCTTCCCCGTTCCAGGATGTATTGAGTATCTGGTTTTATGAGCTTCTCTAAGTACCATTTCTCTCATATCTCCAAATCTTGGTACCCAAATCCTTTCAGCCCTATACCGGGTTCCGTCTTCCCGAATATTAAGATGCTTCTCCGATCCTTTGGGTATTTCATCCTTTAAATTTCCTTCTTTTAAAACTCCTTGTTGCGCCTCCTTTATTTGAGTAGTAAGGTTATTATGAATCATTATATTCATAGATTTTACTCGAATGGGTTCTCTGTCCTTCCTGCTCAAGGCATCGGCTACCACATTTGCCTTTCCCGGGTGGTAACGAATCTCAAAGTCGTAATCATTCAATAATTCAATCCACCTACGCTGCCTCATATTCAGTTGTTTCTGATTAAATATGTGTTGAAGACTTTTGTGGTCGGTATATATAATACTTTTGACCCCATATAAGTAGTGCCTCCAAGTCTTTAATGCAAAAACAACCGCGCCTAATTCCAAATCATGCGTCGTATAATTTTGTTCGTGAATCTTCAATTGTCTAGACGCATAAGCAATCACCTTCGTTCGTTGCATTAATACACAACCGAGACCTTGCTTTGATGCGTCACAATAAATCACAAAATCATCATTCCCTTCAGGCAATGACAATATAGGTGCCGTAGTTAGCTTTTTCTTCAATAACTGAAACGCTTTCTCTTGTTCATCATTCCATTCAAATTTCTTCCCTTTATGCGTTAATGCAGTCAAGGGTTTTGCTATTCTGGAAAAGTCTTGGATGAACCTTCTGTAGTAACCAGCTAGTCCTAAAAACTGGCGTATGTGTTTCGGAGTTTTCGGGGTTTCCCACTTTTCAACAGTTTCTATCTTTGCCGGATCCACCTTAATACCTTCTTTGTTCACTATGTGACCGAGGAATTGAACTTCTTCCAACCAAAATGCACACTTTGAAAACTTAGCGTACAATTCTTCTTTCCTCAATACTTCTAACACCTTTCTCAAATGTTCACTGTGTTCTTGGTCATTCTTTGAGTAAATAAGTATGTCATCAATGAAAACAATGACAAACTTGTCAAGGTATGGTCCACACACTCGGTTCATAAGGTCCATGAACACAGCTGGTGCATTAGTTAAACCAAACGGCATGACCATAAACTCGTAATGACCGTAACGTGTTCTGAAAGCAGTCTTTGGAATATCATCTTCTTTCACCCGCATTTGATGATACCCGGAACGTAAGTCAATCTTTGAATAAACAGACGAGCCTTGTAGTTGATCAAATAAGTCGTCGATTCTCGGTAGTGGGTAGCGGTTCTTGATGGTAAGTTTGTTCAACTCTCGGTAGTCGATACACAACCTGAATGTACCATCTTTCTTCTTGACAAACAAAACAGGAGCTCCCCACGGTGATGTGCTTGGTCGAATGAAACCATGCTTTAAAAGTTCTTGTAATTGGCTTTGCAGTTCTTTCATCTCGCTGGGTGCGAGTCTGTAAGGAGCACGAGCTATTGGTGCAGCTCCTGGTACAAGATCTATTTGAAATTCAACGGATCGATGTGGGGGTAATCCCGGTAATTCTTTCGGAAATACATCGGGAAATTCTTTTGCAATGGGAACATCATTGATGCTCTTTTCTTCAGTTTGTACTTTCTCGACGTGTGCTAGAACAGCATAACAACCTTTTCTTATTAGTTTTTGTGCCTTCAAATTACTAATAAGATGTAGCTTCGTGTTGCCCTTTTCTCCGTACACCATTAAGGGTTTTCCTTTTTCTCGTATAATGCGAATTGCATTTTTGTAACAAACGATCTCTGCTTTCACTTCTTTCAACCAGTCCATACCGATTATCACATCAAAACTCCCTAACTCTACTGGTATCAAATCAATCTTAAATGTTTCGCTAACCAGTTTAATTTCTCGATTCCGACATATATTATCTGCTGAAATTAATTTACCATTTGCTAATTCGAGTAAAAATTTACTATCCAAAGGCGTCAATGGACAACTTAATTTAGCACAAAAATCCCTACTCATATAGCTTCTATCCGCACCCGAATCAAATAAAACGTAAGCAGATTTATTGTCAATAAGAAACGTACCCGTAACAAGCTCCGGGTCTTCCTGTGCCTCTGCCGCATTAATATTGAAAACTCTTCCGCGGCCTTGTCCATTCGTGTTCTCCTGGTTCGGGCAATTCCTAATAATGTGGCCCGGTTTTCCACATTTATAACAAACTACATTGGCATAACTTACTCCGACACTACTTGCTCCGCCATTACTTGTTCCGACACCATTTGTTCCTTTCGTTCTGTTAACCCCCGGTCCGTAGACATCACACTTCGCCGCGCTATGACCATTTCTTTTACACTTGTTGCAAAATTTGGTGCAGAACCCCGAGTGATACTTTTCACACCTTTGGCATAGCTGCTTCTGATTGTTGTTGTTGTTGCGGTTATTATTGTTGTTAAGATGATTGTTGTGGTTGCTGTTGTTGTTGTTGTTGTTGTTGGGCCGTTTGTTGTAGTTGCGATTGATGTTGCGATTGTTAGGATAGTTGTTGCGATTATTGTTATAATTGCTGTTGTTATTGTATTGGTGATTCTTATCACCGTTTTCCTCCCACTTTCTTTTGACTTGCTTCACATTGGCCTCTTCAGCAGTCTGTTCTTTAATTCTTTCTTCAATCTGGTTCACTAGTTTGTGAGCCATTCTACATGCCTGTTGTATGGAGGCGGGCTCGTGTGAACTTATATCTTCTTGGATTCTTTCTGGTAATCCTTTCACAAACGCGTCGATCTTCTCTTCCTCATCTTCGAATGCTCCCGGACACAATAGGCACAATTCTGTGAATCGTCTTTCATACGTGGTAATATCAAATCCTTGGGTTCGTAACCCTCTAAGTTCTGTCTTGAGCTTATTGACCTCGGTTCTGGGACGGTACTTCTCGTTCATCAAGTGCTTGAATGCTGACCACGGTAGTGCGTACGCATCGTCTTGTCCCACTTGCTCTAGATAGGTATTCCACCATGTTAACGCAGAACCTGTGAAGGTATGCGTAGCGTACTTCACTTTGTCCTCTTCAGTACACTTACTTATGGCAAACACCGATTCGACCTTCTCGGTCCACCGTTTCAATCCGATCGGTCCTTCGGTTCCATCAAATTCCAAAGGTTTGCAGGCAGTGAATTCTTTGTAGGTGCATCCTACACGATTTCCTGTACTGCTAGATCCAAGGTTATTGTTGGTATGTAGCGCAGCCTGTACTGCGGCTATGTTTGAAGCTAGAAAAGTACGGAATTCCTCTTCATTCATATTCACGGTGTGTCGAGTAGTCGGTGCCATTTCCTTCAAAATAGTCAAATGGAACAAGTTAATCATACAGAATATTAAGAGTAGTTAATAGTATTTCATAGCATAATATGAACTCATTTATAAAAGCTTTTTCTTCATATTAGCATTTTATAAGTTTAAATTCGGGTAGTACCTACCCGTTAAGTTCATACTTAATAGCTAATATACAATTCAACTACTACAATTCTATATGAAAAACTGATTATAATAATATTTCGCGTTCAAACTTTTATACAATATTTTACAAACTTACAATACCGCTTATTTTACATATAGCATGAAATATAGCACACAATAAATTTGATACAAGATGGTTGTGAAGATAATTCTAGCTAGTACACAAGTCGTTCAGCAAAGGCAATAAAGACACGTAATTCATACGTCCAGAAACAAGTCATGCATTCTGGTTTTACTAGGATTACTTCCCATCCTTGGTCTTGTGGAACATAACCGTTATGGCCGTTGATAAGACAGCGTGTTGTAACGTTGTCAAAGGGACGAGGGTTACGTAATGACCAACAGTCTCGTAATAACCTAAAAACCTCATTTCTTACCCCAATTACCGACTCCGTCACTTGAGGGAACGTTTTGTTTAATAGTTGTAGCCCGATGTTCTTGTTCTCACTTTGGTGAGAAGCGAACATTACTAACCCGTAAGCATAACATGCTTCTTTATGTTGCATGTTAGCCGCTTTTTCTAAATCACGAAGTCCTATATTTGGATATACTGAGTCAAAATAATTTCTTAACCCGTTGCGTAAAATAGCATTTGGGTTCCCCGCAATATATGCGTCAAAGTAAACACATCGTAACTTATGGATTTCCCAATGTGATATCCCCCATCTTCCGAACGAAAGCCTTTTATAAACCAAATCATTCTTGGAACGTTCTTCGAATGTCTTACAAACTGATCGCGCCTTAAATAGTTGTGCCGAGGAATTCTGACCGACTCTAGACAAGATTTCATCAATCATGTCTCCGGGTAGGTCTCTTAAAATATTGGGTTGTCTATCCATTTTGTGTTTTTATACTGTAAAATAGACAAGAGTTAGATTCATAAAAAAAATACTTATTAATACAAGCAATTTTTACATATATCATAAAGCATAAGCACACTATATTACATATATTACACCACACGAATACAACTATCTTATTCCGACTCGCTTGTTTCTTCTTCTTTGGTTTTGGTTCATTTTCCCAAGTTTCTAGGGATATATGATGTTCCCCTAATACGAGCCGTTATTTTCCACATTGGTTTAGAAAAACCTGGTGGTTTAGAGGTTCCCGGGTCATTGTTACAACTTAAGGACTTCGGGGGTTGACGATACATATAAAGTTCATCGGGGTTGGAATTAGATTTCTCTATTTTTATGCCCTTTCCCTTATTATTTTCTTTTGCCCTTTTTAAATTCAGTTGGGGTAATTTCTATAACATCATCGGAATTCTCGTCGGAATCCGATTCATCGGAGAATTGGTAATCCTCCCAATATTTTGCTTCCTTAGCGGAAACACCATTGACCATAATTAACCTTGGTCGGTTGGTTGAGGATTTTCTTTTACTTAACCGTTTTATTATTTCCCCCACCGGTTCTATTTCTTCATCCGGTTTCGATTCTTCTTCCGGTTCCGATTCTTCTTCCGGTTCCGACTCTTCTTCCGGTTCCTCTTCGGGAACTTGTGAATCAGTCCACGAATCATTCCAATTTACATTTGACTCTTCATTATTATTAGGTGAGTCAATGTGACTTGTTCTAGAGGTAGACATCTATCACATAATATCAAACGCGTTAAGAGATTAATATATCACATAATATTCACATGTTAAAAATATATAGTTTTCAACAAAATTTGTTAAGCAATCATTTTTCAAGTAAACACGGTCGAAGTCAAGACTCACTAATGCATCCTAACAAACTACATAAGACACACTAATGCAAAATTCTGGTTCTCTAAGACCAACGCTCTGATACCAACTGAAATGTCCCGTTCTTATTGATTAAAAACGTTCCATATTAATTGATTTCATTGCGAGGTTTTGACCTCTATATGAGACGTTTTTCAAAGACTGCATTCATTTTAAAACAAACCATAACCTTTATTTCATCAATAAAGGTTTAAAAGTTTTACGTAGATTATCAAATAATGATAATCTAAAATATCCTGTTTACACACGACCATTACATAATGGTTTACAATACAAATATGTTACAACAAAATAAGTTTCTTGAATGCAGTTTTTACACAATATCATACAAGCATGGACTCTAAATCTCGTCCTTATTTAAGTATGCGACAGCGGAAGCTCTTAATAATCACCTGAGAATAAACATGCTTTAAAACGTCAACAAAAATGTTGGTGAGTTATAGGTTTAACCTATATATATCAAATCATAATAATAGACCACAAGATTTCATATTTCAATACATATCCCATACATAGAGATAAAAATCATTCATATGGTGAACACCTGGTAACCGACATTAACAAGATGCATATATAAGAATATCCCCATCATTCCGGGACACCCTTCGGATATGATATAAATTTCTAAGTACTAAAGCATCCGGTACTTTAGATGGGGTTTGTTAAGCCCAATAGATCTATCTTTAGGATTCGCGTCAATTAGGGTGTCTGTTCCCTAATTCTTAGATTACCAGACTTAATAAAAAGGGGCATATTCGATTTTGATAATTCAACCATAGAATGTAGTTTCACGTACTTGTGTCTATTTTGTAAATCATTTATAAAACCTGCATGTATTCTCATCCCAAAAATATTAGATTTTAAAAGTGGGACTATAACTCACTTTCACAGATTTTTACTTCGTCGAGAAGTAAGACTTGGCCACTGTTGATTCACGAACCTATAACAATATATACATATATATTAAAGTATGTTCAAAATATATTTACAACACTTTTAATATATTTTGATGTTTTAAGTTTATTAAGTCAGCTGTCCTCGTTAGTAACCTACAACTAGTTGTCCACAGTTAGATGTACAAAAATAAATCAATAAATATTATCTTGAATCAATCCACGACCCAGTGTATACGTATCTCAGTATTGATCACAACTCAAACTATATATATTTTGGAATCAACCTCAACCCTGTATAGCTAACTCCAACATTCACATATAGAGTGTCTATGGTTGTTCCGAAATATATATAGATGTGTCGACATGATAGGTCGAAACATTGTATACGTGTCTATGGTATCTCAAGATTACATAATATACAATACAAGTTGATTAAGTTATGGTTGGAATAGATTTGTTACCAATTTTCACGTAGCTAAAATGAGAAAAATTATCCAATCTTGTTTTACCCATAACTTCTTCATTTTAAATCCGTTTTGAATGAATCAAATTTATATGGTTTCATATTGAACTGTATTTTATGAATCTAAACAGAAAAAGTATAGGTTTATAGTCGGAAAAATAAGTTACAAGTCGTTTTTGTAAAGGTAGTCATTTCAGTCGAAAGAACGACGTCTAGATGACCATTTTAGAAAACATACTTCCACTTTGAGTTTAACCATAATTTTTGGATATAGTTTCATGTTCATAATAAAAATCATTTTCTCAGAATAACAACTTTTAAATCAAAGTTTATCATAGTTTTTAATTAACTAACCCAAAACAGCCCGCGGTGTTACTACGACGGCGTAAATCCGGTTTTACTGTGTTTTTCGTGTTTCCAGGTTTTAAATCATTAAGTTAGCATATCATATAGATATAGAACATGTGTTTAGTTAATTTTAAAAGTCAAGTTAGAAGGATTAACTTTTGTTTGCGAACAAGTTTAGAATTAACTAAACTATGTTCTAGTGATTACGAGTTTAAACCTTCGAATAAGATAGTTTTATATATATGAATCGAATGATGTTATGAACATCATTACTACCTCAAGTTTAGTAGGTAAACCTACTGGAAGTGACAAGAAATGATCTAGCTTCAAAGGATCTTGGATGGCTTGAAAGTTCTTGAAGTAGGATCATGACACAAAAACAAGTTCAAGTAAGATTTTTGCTCGAATTAAGATAGTTTATAGTTATAGAAATTGAATCAAAGTTTGAATATGAATATTACCTTGAATAAGAAAGATAACCTACTGTATATAACAAAGGTTTCTTGATCTTGGATGATTACTTGGAATGGATTAGAAAGCTTGGAAGTAAATTAGTAAACTTGAAGGGATTTTTGAAGTATTCTTGAAGTGTTCTTCCTATGATGATTATAGCTTGATTCTTGAAGTGATTGTTGATGAAGATGATGATTAACTACTGGAAAAATACGTTCATAATAGTGTGGGTGTGTTGAGAGAGAATTAGAAAGAGATTTGGAAGTGAAATGAAGTGAATGATGAGTGTTAATTGGTGAGTGGGGTTAAAAGGAGTTCTAGTTAGTTGACTAGCTCATGGTAGAAGTTAAAATTGATTAGTCATACATGACATAATCAAGAGTGGAATCCCATGCTAGTTCCTATTGGTATATACCCATAGTAAGTACGTTTTGAAGCTGTGTATAATACGGGTAAGAATACGACTAGAATTCTTGATGAAAGAAAAGAATGGGAAAGTAACTGTAACCATTTTCGTTAAGTATGAGTGTTTTGATATATGTCTTGAAGTCTTCCAAAAGTATTTTAATACATCTAAATACACTACATGTATATACATTTTAACGGAGTCGTTAAGTCATCGTTAGTCGTTACATGTAAGTGTTGTTTTGAAACCTTTAAGTTAACGATCTCAATTAATGTTGTTAACCCATTGTTTATTATATCTAATGAGATGTTAAATTATTATATTATCATGATATTATGATATATTAATATATCTTAATATGATATATATACATTTAAATGTCGTTACAACGATAATCGTTACATATATGTCTCGTTTCGAAATCCTTAAGTTAGTAGTCTTGTTTATATGTATATAACTCATTGTTAATATACTTATGGAGATACTTACTTATCATAATCTCATGTTAACCATATGTATATCCATATATATATCGTCAAGTCATTTTTACAAGTTTTAACGTTCGTGAATCGCCGGTCAACTTGGTTGGTCAATTGTCTATATGAAACATATTTCAATTAATCAAGTCTTAACAAGTTTGATTGCTTAACATGTTGGAAACATTTAATCATGTAAATATCAATCTCAATTAATATATATAAACATGGAAAAGTTCGGGTCACTACAGTTTTGATGTGATAATCGGTATGGACTGGTTGAAAGAAGTGAAAGCGGAGATCGTTTGTTACAAAAATGCAATTCGCATTATACGAGAAAAAGGAAAACCCTTAATGGTGTACGGAGAAAAGGGCAACACGAAGCTACATCTTATTAGTAATTTGAAGGCACAAAAACTAATAAGAAAAGGTTGCTATGCTGTTCTAGCACACGTCGAGAAAGTACAAACTGAAGAAAAGAGCATCAATGATGTTCCCATTGCAAAAGAATTTCCCGATGTATTTCCGAAAGAATTACCGGGATTACCCCCACATCGATCCGTTGAATTTCAAATAGATCTTGTACCAGGAGCTGCACCAATAGCTCGTGCTCCTTACAGACTCGCACCCAGCGAGATGAAAGAACTACAAAGCCAATTACAAGAACTTTTAGAGCGTGGTTTCATTCGACCAAGCACATCACCGTGGGGAGCTCCTGTTTTGTTTGTCAAGAAGAAAGATGGTACATTCAGGTTGTGTATCGACTACCGAGAGTTGAACAAACTTACCATCAAGAACCGCTACCCACTACCGAGAATCGATGACTTATTTGATCAACTACAAGGCTCGTCTGTTTATTCAAAGATTGACTTACGTTCCGGGTATCATCAAATGCGGGTGAAAGAAGATGATATTCCAAAGACTGCTTTCAGAACACGTTACGGTCATTACGAGTTTATGGTCATGCCGTTTGGTTTAACTAATGCACCAGCTGTGTTCATGGACCTTATGAACCGAGTGTGTGGACCATACCTTGACAAGTTTGTCATTGTTTTCATTGATGACATACTTATTTATTCAAAGAATGACCAAGAACACGGTGAACATTTGAGAAAGGTGTTAGAAGTATTGAGGAAGGAAGAATTGTACGCTAAGTTTTCAAAGTGTGCATTTTGGTTGGAAGAAGTTCAATTCCTCGGTCACATAGTGAACAAAGAAGGTATTAAGGTGGATCCAGCAAAGATAGAAACTGTTGAAAAGTGGGAAACCCCGAAAACTCCGAAACACGTACGCCAGTTTTTATTACTAGCTGGTTACTACAGAAGGTTCATCCAAGACTTTTCCAGAATAGCAAAACCCTTGACTGCATTAACGCATAAAGGGAAGAAATTTGAATGGAATGATGAACAAGAGAAAGCGTTTCAGTTATTGAAGAAAAAGCTAACTACGGCACCTATATTGTCATTGCCTGAAGGGAATGATGATTTTGTGATTTATTGTGACGCATCAAAGCAAGGTCTCGGTTGTGTATTAATGCAACGAACGAAGGTGATTGCTTATGCATCTAGACAATTGAAGATTCACGAGCAAAATTATACGACGCATGATTTGGAATTAGGCGCGGTTGTTTTTGCATTAAAGACTTGGAGGCACTACTTATATGGGGTCAAAAGTATTATATATACTGACCACAAAAGTCTTCAACACATATTTAATCAGAAACAACTGAATATGAGGCAGCGTATGTAGTGACCCGAACTTTTCCATGTTTATATATATTAATTGAGATTGATATTTACATTATTAAATGTTTCCAACATGTTAAGCAATCAAACTTGTTAAGACTTGATTAATTGAAATAGGTTTCATATAGACAATTGACCACCCAAGTTGACCGGTGATTCACGAACGTTAAAACTTGTAAAAACTATATGATGACATATATATGGTTATATATATAGTTAACATTATATTATGATAATTAAACATATCATTAAGTATATTAACAATGAACTACATATGTAAAAACAAGACTACTAACTTAATGATTTTGAAACGAGACATATATGTAACGATTATCGTTGTAACGACATTTAATGTATATATATCATATTAAGAGATATTCGTACATCATAATATCTTGATAATATAATAATTTAAAATCTCTTTTGATATTATAAACATTGGGTTAACAACATTTAACAAGATCGTTAACCTAAAGGTTTCAAAACAACACTTACATGTAACGACTAACGATGACTTAACGACTCAGTTAAAATGTATATACATGTAGTGTTTTAATATGTATTTATACACTTTTGAAAGACTTCAATACACTTATCAAAATACTTCTACTTAACAAAAATGCTTACAATTACATTCTCGTTCAGTTTCATCAACAATTCTACTCGTATGCACCCGTATTCGTACTCGTACAATACACAGCTTTTAGATGTATGTACTATTGGTATATACACTCCAATGATCAGCTCTTAGCAGCCCATGTGAGTCACCTAACACATGTGGGAACCATCATTTGGCAACTAGCATGAAATATCTCATAAAATTACAAAAATATGAGTAATCATTCATGACTTATTTACATGAAAACAAAATTACATATCCTTTATATCTAATCCATACACCAACGACCAAAAACACCTACAAACACTTTCATTCTTCAATTTTCTTCATCTAATTGATCTCTCTCAAGTTCTATCTTCAAGTTCTAAGTGTTCTTCATAAATTCCAAAAGTTTTAGTTTCATAAAATCAAGAATACTTTCAAGTTTGCTAGCTCACTTCCAATCTTGTAAGGTGATCATCCAACCTCAAGAAATCTTTGTTTCTTACAGTAGGTTATCATTCTAATACAAGGTAATAATCATATTCAAACTTTGGTTCAATTTCTATAACTATAACAATCTTATTTCAAGTGATGATCTTACTTGAACTTGTTTTCGTGTCATGATTCTGCTTCAAGAACTTCGAGCCATCCAAGGATCCATTGAAGCTAGATCTATTTTTCTATTTTCCAGTAGGTTTATCCAAGGAACTTAAGGTAGTAATGATGTTCATAACATCATTCGATTCATACATATAAAGCTATCTTATTCGAAGGTTTAAACTTGTAATCACTAGAACATAGTTTAGTTAATTCTAAACTTGTTCGCAAACAAAAGTTAATCCTTCTAACTTGACTTTTAGAATCAACTAAACACATGTTCTATATCTATATGATATGCTAACTTAATGATTTAAAACCTGGAAACACGAAAAACACCGTAAAACCGGATTTACGCCGTCGTAGTAACACCGCGGGCGGTTTTGGGTTAGTTAATTAAAAACTATGATAAACTTTGATTTAAAAGTTGTTATTCTGAGAAAATGATTTTTATTATGAACATGAAACTATATCCAAAAATTATGGTTAAACTCAAAGTGGAAGTATGTTTTCTAAAATGGTCATCTAGACGTCGTTCTTTCGACTGAAATGACTACCTTTACAAAAACGACTTGTAACTTATTTTTCCGACTATAAACCTATACTTTTTCTGTTTAGATTCATAAAATAGAGTTCAATATGAAACCATAGCAATTTGATTCACTCAAAACGGATTTAAAATGAAGAAGTTATGGGTAAAACAAGATTGGATAATTTTTCTCATTTTAGCTACGTGAAAATTTGTAACAAATCTATTCCAACCATAACTTAATCAACTTGTATTGTATATTATGTAATCTTGAGATACCATAGACACGTATACAATGTTTCGACCTATCATGTCGACACATCTATATATATTTCGGAACAACCATAGACACTCTATATGTGAATGTTGGAGTTAGCTATACAGGGTTGAGGTTGATTCCAAAATATATATAGTTTGAGTTGTGATCAATACTGAGATACGTATACACTGGGTCGTGGATTGATTCAAGATAATATTTATCGATTTATTTCTGTACATCTAACTGTGGACAACTAGTTGTAGGGTACTAACGAGGACAGCTGACTTAATAAACTTAAAACATCAAAATATATAAAAAGTGTTGTAAATATATTTTGAACATACTTTGATATATATGTATATATTGTTATAGGTTCGTGAATCAACCAGTGGCCAAGTTTTACTTCCCGACGAAGTAAAAATCTGTGAAAGTGAGTTATAGTCCCACTTTTAAAATCTAATATTTTTGGGATGAGAATACATGCAGGTTTTATAAATGATTTACAAAATAGACACAAGTACGTGAAACTACATTCTATGGTTGAATTATCGAAATCGAATATACCCCTTTTTATTAAGTCTGGTAATCTAAGAATTAGGGAACAGACACCCTAATTGACGCGAATCCTAAAGATAGATCTATTGGGCCTAACAAACCCCATCCAAAGTACCGGATGCTTTAGTACTTCGAAATTTATATCATATCCGAAGGGTGTCCCGGAATGATGGGGATATTCTTATATATGCATCTTGTTATTGTCGGTTACCAGGTGTTCACCATATGAATGATTTTTATCTCTATGTATGGGATGTGTATTGAAATATGAAATCTTGTGGTCTATTGTTACGATTTGATATATATAGGTTAAACCTATAACTCACCAACATTTTTGTTGACGTTTAAAGCATGTTTATTCTCAGGTGAATATTAAGAGCTTCCGCTGTTGCATACTAAAATAAGGACAAGATTTGGAGTCCATGTTTGTATGATATTGTGTAAAAACTGCATTCAAGAAACTGATTTCGATGTAACATATTTGTATTGTAAACCATTATGTAATGGTCGTGTGTAAACAGGATATTTTAGATTATCATTATTTGATAATCTACGTAAAGCTTTTTTTAAACCTTTATTTATGAAATAAAGGTTATGGTTTGTTTTAAAAATGAATGCAGTCTTTGAAAAACGTCTCATATAGAGGTCAAAACCTCGCAACGAAATCAATTAATATGGAACGTTTTTAATCAATAAGAACGGGACATTTCAGTTGGTATCCGAGCGTTGGTCTTAGAGAACCAGAAAATTTGCATTAGTGTGTCTTATCGAGTTGTTAGGATGCATTAGTGAGTCTGGACTTCGACCGTGTTTTCTTTAAAAATGATTGCTTAACATTTTTGTTGGAAACTATATATTTTTAACATATGAATATTATGTGATATATTAATCTCTTAACGTGTTTGATATTATGTGATAGATGTCTACCTCTAGAACAAGTCCCATTGACTCACCTAATAATAATGAAGAGTCAAATGTAAATTGGAATGATTTGTGGACTGATTCACAAGTTCCCGAAGAGGAACCGGAAGAAGAGTCGGAACCGGAAGAAGAATCGGAACCGGAAGAAGAATCGGAACCGGATGAAGAAATAGAACCGGTGGGGGAAATAATAAAACGGTTAAGTAAAAGAAAATCCTTAACCAACCGACCAAAGTTAATTATGGTCAATGGTGTTTCCGCCAAGGAAGCAAAATATTGGGAGGATTACCAATTCTCCGATGAATCGGATTCCGACAAGAATTCCGATGATGTTATAGAAATTACCCCAACTGAATTTAAAAAGGCAAAAGAAAATAATAAGGGAAAGGGCATAAAAATAGAGAAATCTAATTCCAACCCCGATGAACTTTATATGTATCGTCAACCCCCGAAGTCCTTAAGTTGTAACAATGACCCGGGAACCTCTAAACCACCAGGTTTTTCTAAACCAATGTGGACAACGACGGCTCGTATTAGGGGAACATCATATATCCCTAGAAACTTGGCAAAACGAACCAAAACCGAAGAAGAAGAAACGAGCGAGTCGGAATAAGATAGTTGTATTCGTGTGGTGTAATATATGGAATATAGTGTTCTTATGCTTTATGATATATGTAAAAATTGCTTGTATTAATAAGTATTTTTTTTATGAATCTAACTCTTGTCTATTTTACAGTTTAAAAACACAAAATGGATAGACAACCCAATATTTTAAGAGACCTACCCGGAGACATGATTGATGAAATCTTGTCTAGAGTCGGCCAGAATTCCTCGGCACAACTATTTAAGGCGAGATCAGTTTGTAAGACATTCGAAGAATGTTCCAAGAATGTCTTGGTTTATAAGAGACTTTCGTTTGAAAGATGGGGGATATCACATTGGGAAACCCATAAGTTACGATGTGTTTACTTTGACGCATATATTGCGGGGAACCCAAATGCTATTTTACGCAACGGGTTAAGAAATTATTTTGACTCAATATATCCGAATATTGGACTTCGTGATTTAGAAAAAGCGGCTAACATGCAACATAAAGAAGCATGTTATGCTTACGGATTAGTAATGTTTGCTTCTCACCAAAGTGAGAACAAGAACATCGGGCTACAACTATTAAACAAAACGTCCCCACAAGTGACGGAGTCGGTAATTGGAGTAAGAAATGAGGTTTTTAGATTATTACGGGACTGTTGGACATTACGTAACCCTCGTCCCTTTGATGACGTTACAACACGCTGTCTTATCAACGGCCATAACGGTTATGTTGCACAAGACCAAGGATGGGAAGTAGTCCTAGTAAAACCAGAATGCATGACTTGTTTCTGGACGTATGAATTACGTGTCTTTATTGCCTTTGCTGAACGACTTGTGTACTAGCTAGAATTGTCTTCACAACTATCTTGTATCAAAGTTATTGTGTGCTATATTTCATGCTTTATGTAAAATAAGCGGTATTGTAAGTTTGTAAAATATTGTATAAAAGTTTGAACGCGAAATATTATTATAATCAGTTTTTCATATAGAATTGTAGTAGTTGAATTGTATATTAGCTACTAAGTATGAACTTAACGGGTAGGTACTACCCGAATTTAAACTTATAAAACGCTAATATGAAGAAAAAGCTTTTATAAATGAGTTCATATTATGCTACGAAATACTATTAACTACTCTTAATATTCTGTATGATTAACTTGTTCCATTTAACTATTTTGAAGGAAATGGCACCGACTACTCGACACACCGTGAATATGAATGAAGAGGAATTCCGTACTTTTCTAGCTTCAAACATAGCCGCAGTACAGGCTGCGCTACATACCAACAATAACCTTGGATCTAGCAGTACAGGAAATCGTGTAGGATGCACCTACAAAGAATTCACTGCCTGCAAACCTTTGGAATTTGATGGAACCGAAGGACCGATCGGATTGAAACGGTGGACCGAGAAGGTTGAATCGGTGTTTGCCATAAGTAAGTGTACTGAAGAGGACAAAGTGAAGTACGCTACGCATACCTTCACAGGTTCTGCGTTAACATGGTGGAATACCTATCTAGAGCAAGTGGGACAAGATGATGCGTACGCACTACCGTGGTCAGCATTCAAGCACTTGATGAACGAGAAGTACCGTCCCAGAACTGAGGTCAATAAGCTCAAGACAGAACTTAGAGGGTTACGAACCCAAGGATTTGATATTACCACGTACGAAAGACGATTCACAGAATTGTGCCTATTGTGTCCGGGAGCATTCGAAGATGAGGAAGAGAAGATCGACGCGTTTGTGAAAGGATTACCGGAAAGAATCCAAGAAGATATAAGTTCACACGAGCCCGCCTCCATACAACAGGCATGTAGAATGGCTCACAAACTAGTGAACCAGATTGAAGAAAGAATTAAAGAACAGACTGCTGAAGAGGCCAATGTGAAGCAAGTCAAAAGAAAGTGGGAGGAAAACGGTGATAAGAATCACCAATACAACAACAACAGCAATTACAACAATAATCGCAACAATTATCCCAACAATCGCAACATCAATCGCAACTACAACAAACGGCCCAACAACAACAACAACAACAACAACAACTACAACAATCATCCCAACAACAATAATAACCGCAACAACAACAACAATCAGAAGCAACTATGCCAAAGGTGTGAAAAGAATCACTCGGGGTTCTGCACCAAATTTTGCAACAAGTGTAAAAGAAATGGTCATAGCGCGGCGAAGTGTGAGGTCTACGGACCAGGGGTTAATAGAACGAAAGGAACAAATGGTGTCGGAACGAGTAATGGCGGAGCAAGTAGTGTCGGAGCAAGTTATGCCAATGTAGTTTGTTATAAATGTGGAAAACCAGGCCACATTATTAGAAATTGCCCGAACCAGGAGAACACGAATGGACAAGGCCGTGGAAGAGTTTTCAATATTAATGCGGTAGAGGCACAGGAAGACCCGGAGCTTGTTACGGGTACGTTTCTTATTGACAATAAATCTGCTTACGTTTTATTTGATTCGGGTGCGGATAGAAGCTATATGAGTAGAGATTTTTGTGCTAAATTAAGTTGTCCATTGACGCCTTTGGATAGTAAATTTTTACTCGAATTAGCAAATGGTAAATTAATTTCAGCAGATAATATATGTCGGAATCGAGAAATTAAACTGGTTAGCGAAACATTTAAGATTGATTTGATACCAGTAGAGTTAGGGAGTTTTGATGTGATAATCGGTATGGATTGGTTGAAAGAAGTGAAAGCGGAGATCGTTTGTTACAAAAATGCAATTCGCATTATACGAGAAAAAGGAAAACCCTTAATGGTGTACGGAGAAAAGGGCAACACGAAGCTACATCTTATTAGTAATTTGAAGGCACAAAAACTAATAAGAAAAGGTTGCTATGCTGTTCTAGCACACGTCGAGAAAGTACAAACTGAAGAAAAGAGCATCAATGATGTTCCCATTGCAAAAGAATTTCCCGATGTATTTCCGAAAGAATTACCGGGATTACCCCCACATCGATCCGTTGAATTTCAAATAGATCTTGTACCAGGAGCTGCACCAATAGCTCGTGCTCCTTACAGACTCGCACCCAGCGAGATGAAAGAACTGCAAAGCCAATTACAAGAACTTTTAGAGCGTGGTTTCATTCGACCAAGCACATCACCGTGGGGAGCTCCTGTTTTGTTTGTCAAGAAGAAAGATGGTACATTCAGGTTGTGTATCGACTACCGAGAGTTGAACAAACTTACCATCAAGAACCGCTACCCACTACCGAGAATCGACGACTTATTTGATCAACTACAAGGCTCGTCTGTTTATTCAAAGATTGACTTACGTTCCGGGTATCATCAAATGCGGGTGAAAGAAGATGATATTCCAAAGACTGCTTTCAGAACACGTTACGGTCATTACGAGTTTATGGTCATGCCGTTTGGTTTAACTAATGCACCAGCTGTGTTCATGGACCTTATGAACCGAGTGTGTGGACCATACCTTGACAAGTTTGTCATTGTTTTCATTGATGACATACTTATTTACTCAAAGAATGACCAAGAACACGGTGAACATTTGAGAAAGGTGTTAGAAGTATTGAGGAAGGAAGAATTGTACGCTAAGTTTTCAAAGTGTGCATTTTGGTTGGAAGAAGTTCAATTCCTCGGTCACATAGTGAACAAAGAAGGTATTAAGGTGGATCCGGCAAAGATAGAAACTGTTGAAAAGTGGGAAACCCCGAAAACTCCGAAACACATACGCCAGTTTTTAGGACTAGCTGGTTACTACAGAAGGTTCATCCAAGACTTTTCCAGAATAGCAAAACCCTTGACTGCATTAACGCATAAAGGGAAGAAATTTGAATGGAATGATGAACAAGAGAAAGCGTTTCAGTTATTGAAGAAAAAGCTAACTACGGCTCCTATATTGTCATTGCCTGAAGGGAATGATGATTTTGTGATTTATTGTGATGCATCAAAGCAAGGTCTCGGTTGTGTATTAATGCAACGAACGAAGGTGATTGCTTATGCGTCTAGACAATTGAAGATTCACGAACAAAATTATACGACGCATGATTTGGAATTAGGCGCGGTTGTTTTTGCATTAAAGACTTGGAGACACTACTTATATGGGGTCAAAAGTATTATATATACCGACCACAAAAGTCTTCAACACATATATAATCAGAAACAACTGAATATGAGGCAGCGTAGGTGGATTGAATTGTTGAATGATTACGACTTTGAGATTCGTTACCACCCGGGGAAGGCAAATGTGGTAGCCGATGCCTTGAGCAGGAAGGACAGAGAACCCATTCGAGTAAAATCTATGAATATAATGATTCATAATAACATTACTACTCAAATAAAGGAGGCGCAACAAGGAGTTTTAAAAGAGGGAAATTTAAAGGATGAAATACCCAAAGGATCGGAGAAGCATCTTAATATTCGGGAAGACGGAACCCGGTATAGGGCTGAAAGGATTTGGGTACCAAAATTTGGAGATATGAGAGAAATGGTACTTAGAGAAGCTCATAAAACCAGATACTCAATACATCCTGGAACGGGGAAGATGTACAAGGATCTCAAGAAACATTTTTGGTGGCCGGGTATGAAAGCCGATGTTGCTAAATACGTAGGAGAATGTTTGACGTGTTCTAAGGTCAAAGCTGAGCATCAGAAACCATCAGGTCTACTTCAACAACCCGAAATCCCGGAATGGAAATGGGAAAACATTACCATGGATTTCATCACTAAATTGCCAAGGACTGCAAGTGGTTTTGATACTATTTGGGTAATAGTTGATCGTCTCACCAAATCAGCACACTTCCTACCAATAAGAGAAGATGACAAGATGGAGAAGTTAGCACGACTGTATTTGAAGGAAGTCGTCTCTAGACATGGAATACCAATCTCTATTATCTCTGATAGGGATGGCAGATTTATTTCAAGATTCTGGCAGACATTACAGCAAGCATTAGGAACTCGTCTAGACATGAGTACTGCCTATCATCCACAAACTGATGGGCAGAGTGAAAGGACGATACAAACGCTTGAAGACATGCTACGAGCATGTGTTATTGATTTCGGAAACAGTTGGGATCGACATCTACCGTTAGCAGAATTTTCCTACAAAAACAGCTACCATTCAAGCATTGAGATGGCGCCGTTTGAAGCACTTTATGGTAGAAAGTGCAGGTCTCCGATTTGTTGGAGTGAAGTGGGGGATAGACAGATTACGGGTCCGGAGATTATACAAGAAACTACCGAGAAGATCATCCAAATTCAACAACGGTTGAAAACCGCCCAAAGTCGACAAAAGAGCTACGCTGACATTAAAAGAAAAGATATAGAATTTGAAATTGGAGAGATGGTCATGCTTAAAGTTGCACCTTGGAAAGGCGTTGTTCGATTTGGTAAACGAGGGAAATTAAATCCAAGGTATATTGGACCATTCAAGATTATTGATCGTGTCGGACCAGTAGCTTACCGACTAGAGTTACCTCAACAACTCGCGGCTGTACATAACACTTTCCACGTCTCGAATTTGAAGAAATGTTTTGCTAAAGAAGATCTCACTATTCCGTTAGATGAAATCCAAATCAACGAAAAACTTCAATTCATCGAAGAACCCGTCGAAATAATGGATCGTGAGGTTAAAAGACTTAAGCAAAACAAGATACCAATTGTTAAGGTTCGATGGAATGCTCGTAGAGGACCCGAGTTCACCTGGGAGCGTGAAGATCAGATGAAGAAGAAATACCCGCATCTATTTCCAGAAGATTCGTCAACACCTTCAACAGCTTAAAATTTCGGGACGAAATTTATTTAACGGGTAGGTACTGTAGTGACCCGAACTTTTCCATGTTTATATATATTAATTGAGATTGATATTTACATTATTAAATGTTTCCAACATGTTAAGCAATCAAACTTGTTAAGACTTGATTAATTGAAATAGGTTTCATATAGACAATTGACCACCCAAGTTGACCGGTGATTCACGAACGTTAAAACTTGTAAAAACTATATGATGACATATATATGGTTATATATATAGTTAACATTATATTATGATAATTAAACATATCATTAAGTATATTAACAATGAACTACATATGTAAAAACAAGACTACTAACTTAATGATTTTGAAACGAGACATATATGTAACGATTATCGTTGTAACGACATTTAATGTATATATATCATATTAAGAGATATTCGTACATCATAATATCTTGATAATATAATAATTTAAAATCTCTTTTGATATTATAAACATTGGGTTAACAACATTTAACAAGATCGTTAACCTAAAGGTTTCAAAACAACACTTACATGTAACGACTAACGATGACTTAACGACTCAGTTAAAATGTATATACATGTAGTGTTTTAATATGTATTTATACACTTTTGAAAGACTTCAATACACTTATCAAAATACTTCTACTTAACAAAAATGCTTACAATTACATTCTCGTTCAGTTTCATCAACAATTCTACTCGTATGCACCCGTATTCGTACTCGTACAATACACAGCTTTTAGATGTATGTACTATTGGTATATACACTCCAATGATCAGCTCTTAGCAGCCCATGTGAGTCACCTAACACATGTGGGAACCATCATTTGGCAACTAGCATGAAATATCTCATAAAATTACAAAAATATGAGTAATCATTCATGACTTATTTACATGAAAACAAAATTACATATCCTTTATATCTAATCCATACACCAACGACCAAAAACACCTACAAACACTTTCATTCTTCAATTTTCTTCATCTAATTGATCTCTCTCAAGTTCTATCTTCAAGTTCTAAGTGTTCTTCATAAATTCCAAAAGTTTTAGTTTCATAAAATCAAGAATACTTTCAAGTTTGCTAGCTCACTTCCAATCTTGTAAGGTGATCATCCAACCTCAAGAAATCTTTGTTTCTTACAGTAGGTTATCATTCTAATACAAGGTAATAATCATATTCAAACTTTGGTTCAATTTCTATAACTATAACAATCTTATTTCAAGTGATGATCTTACTTGAACTTGTTTTCGTGTCATGATTCTGCTTCAAGAACTTCGAGCCATCCAAGGATCCATTGAAGCTAGATCTATTTTTCTATTTTCCAGTAGGTTTATCCAAGGAACTTAAGGTAGTAATGATGTTCATAACATCATTCGATTCATACATATAAAGCTATCTTATTCGAAGGTTTAAACTTGTAATCACTAGAACATAGTTTAGTTAATTCTAAACTTGTTCGCAAACAAAAGTTAATCCTTCTAACTTGACTTTTAGAATCAACTAAACACATGTTCTATATCTATATGATATGCTAACTTAATGATTTAAAACCTGGAAACACGAAAAACACCGTAAAACCGGATTTACGCCGTCGTAGTAACACCGCGGGCTGTTTTGGGTTAGTTAATTAAAAACTATGATAAACTTTGATTTAAAAGTTGTTATTCTGAGAAAATGATTTTTATTATGAACATGAAACTATATCCAAAAATTATGGTTAAACTCAAAGTGGAAGTATGTTTTCTAAAATGGTCATCTAGACGTCGTTCTTTCGACTGAAATGACTACCTTTACAAAAACGACTTGTAACTTATTTTTCCGACTATAAACCTATACTTTTTCTGTTTAGATTCATAAAATAGAGTTCAATATGAAACCATAGCAATTTGATTCACTCAAAACGGATTTAAAATGAAGAAGTTATGGGTAAAACAAGATTGGATAATTTTTCTCATTTTAGCTACGTGAAAATTTGTAACAAATCTATTCCAACCATAACTTAATCAACTTGTATTGTATATTATGTAATCTTGAGATACCATAGACACGTATACAATGTTTCGACCTATCATGTCGACACATCTATATATATTTCGGAACAACCATAGACACTCTATATGTGAATGTTGGAGTTAGCTATACAGGGTTGAGGTTGATTCCAAAATATATATAGTTTGAGTTGTGATCAATACTGAGATACGTATACACTGGGTCGTGGATTGATTCAAGATAATATTTATCGATTTATTTCTGTACATCTAACTGTGGACAACTAGTTGTAGGGTACTAACGAGGACAGCTGACTTAATAAACTTAAAACATCAAAATATATAAAAAGTGTTGTAAATATATTTTGAACATACTTTGATATATATGTATATATTGTTATAGGTTCGTGAATCAACCAGTGGCCAAGTTTTACTTCCCGACGAAGTAAAAATCTGTGAAAGTGAGTTATAGTCCCACTTTTAAAATCTAATATTTTTGGGATGAGAATACATGCAGGTTTTATAAATGATTTACAAAATAGACACAAGTACGTGAAACTACATTCTATGGTTGAATTATCGAAATCGAATATACCCCTTTTTATTAAGTCTGGTAATCTAAGAATTAGGGAACAGACACCCTAATTGACGCGAATCCTAAAGATAGATCTATTGGGCCTAACAAACCCCATCCAAAGTACCGGATGCTTTAGTACTTCGAAATTTATATCATATCCGAAGGGTGTCCCGGAATGATGGGGATATTCTTATATATGCATCTTGTTATTGTCGGTTACCAGGTGTTCACCATATGAATGATTTTTATCTCTATGTATGGGATGTGTATTGAAATATGAAATCTTGTGGTCTATTGTTACGATTTGATATATATAGGTTAAACCTATAACTCACCAACATTTTTGTTGACGTTTAAAGCATGTTTATTCTCAGGTGAATATTAAGAGCTTCCGCTGTTGCATACTAAAATAAGGACAAGATTTGGAGTCCATGTTTGTATGATATTGTGTAAAAACTGCATTCAAGAAACTGATTTCGATGTAACATATTTGTATTGTAAACCATTATGTAATGGTCGTGTGTAAACAGGATATTTTAGATTATCATTATTTGATAATCTACGTAAAGCTTTTTTTAAACCTTTATTTATGAAATAAAGGTTATGGTTTGTTTTAAAAATGAATGCAGTCTTTGAAAAACGTCTCATATAGAGGTCAAAACCTCGCAACGAAATCAATTAATATGGAACGTTTTTAATCAATAAGAACGGGACATTTCAGCGTAGGTGGATTGAATTGTTGAATGATTACGACTTTGAGATTCGTTACCACCCGGGGAAGGCAAATGTGGTAGCCGATGCCTTGAGCAGGAAGGACAGAGAACCCATTCGAGTAAAATCTATGAATATAATGATTCATAATAACCTTACTACTCAAATAAAGGAGGCGCAACAAGGAGTTTTAAAAGAGGGAAATTTAAAGGATGAAATACCCAAAGGATCGGAGAAGCATCTTAATATTCGGGAAGACGGAACCCGGTATAGGGCTGAAAGGATTTGGGTACCAAAATTTGGAGATATGAGAGAAATGGTACTTAGGGAAGCTCATAAAACCAGATACTCAATACATCCTGGAACGGGGAAGATGTACAAGGATCTCAAGAAACATTTTTGGTGGCCGGGTATGAAAGCCGATGTTGCTAAATACGTAGGAGAATGTTTGACGTGTTCTAAGGTCAAAGCTGAGCATCAGAAACCATCAGGTCTACTTCAACAACCCGGAATGGAAATGGGAAAACATTACCATGGATTTCATCACTAAATTGCCAAGGACTGCAAGTGGTTTTGATACTATTTGGGTAATAGTTGATCGTCTCACCAAATCCGCACACTTCCTACCAATAAGAGAAGATGATAAGATGGAGAAGTTAGCACGACTGTATTTGAAGGAAGTCGTCTCCAGACATGGAATACCAATCTCTATTATCTCTGATAGGGATGGCAGATTTATTTCAAGATTCTGGCAGACATTACAGCAAGCATTAGGAACTCGTCTAGACATGAGTACCGCCTATCATCCACAAACTGATGGGCAGAGCGAAAGGACGATACAAACGCTTGAAGATATGCTACGAGCATGTGTTATTGATTTCGGAAACAGTTGGGATCGACATCTACCGTTAGCAGAATTTTCCTACAACAACAGCTACCATTCAAGCATTGAGATGGCGCCGTTTGAAGCACTTTATGGTAGAAAGTGCAGGTCTCCGATTTGTTGGAGTGAAGTGGGGGATAGACAGATTACGGGTCCGGAGATTATACAAGAAACTACCGAGAAGATCATCCAAATTCAACAACGGTTGAAAACCGCCCAAAGTCGACAAAAGAGCTACGCTGACATTAAAAGAAAATATATAGAATTTGAAATTGGAGAGATGGTCATGCTTAAAGTTGCACCTTGGAAAGGCGTTTTTCGATTTGGTAAACGAGGGAAATTAAATCCAAGGTATATTGGACCATTCAAGATTATTGATCGTGTCGGACCAGTAGCTTACCGACTTGAGTTACCTCAACAACTCGCGGCTGTACATAACACTTTCCATGTCTCGAATTTGAAGAAATGTTTTGCTAAAGAAGATCTCACTATTCCGTTAGATGAAATCCAAATCAACGAAAAACTTCAATTCATCGAAGAACCCGTCGAAATAATGGATCGTGAGGTTAAAAGACTTAAGCAAAACAAGATACCAATTGTTAAGGTTCGATGGAATGCTCGTAGAGGACCCGAGTTCACCTGGGAGCGTGAAGATCAGATGAAGAAGAAATACCCGCATCTATTTCCAGAAGATTCGTTAACACCTTCAACAGCTTAAAATTTCGGGACGAAATTTATTTAACGGGTAGGTACTGTAGTGACCCGAACTTTTCCATGTTTATATATATTAATTGAGATTGATATTTACATGATTAAATGTTTCCAACATGTTAAGCAATCAAACTTGTTAAGACTTGATTAATTGAAATATGTTTCATATAGACAATTGACCACCCAAGTTGACCGGTGATTCACGAACGTTAAAACTTGTAAAAACTATATGATGACATATATATGGATATATATATATAGTTAACATGATACTATGATAAGTAAACATATCATTAAGTATATTAACAATGAACTACATATGTAAAAACAAGACTACTAACTTAATGATTTTTAAACGAGACATATATGTAACGATTATCGTTGTAAAGACATTTAATGTATATATATCATATTAAGAGATATTCATACATGATAATATCATGATAATATAATAATTTAAAATCTCATTTGATATTATAAACATTGGGTTAACAACATTTAACAAGATCGTTAACCTAAAGGTTTCAAAACAACACTTACATGTAACGACTAACGATGACTTAACGACTCAGTTAAAATGTATATACATGTAGTGTTTTAATATGTATTTATACACTTTTGAAAGACTTCAATACACTTATCAAAATACTTCTACTTAACAAAAATGCTTACAATTACATCCTCGTTCAGTTTCATCAACAATTCTACTCGTATGCACCCGTATTCGTACTCGTACAATACACAGCTTTTAGATGTATGTACTATTGGTATATACACTCCAATGATCAGCTCTTAGCAGCCCATGTGAGTCACTTAACACATGTGGGAACCATCATTTGGCAACTAGCATGAAATATCTCATAAAATTACAAAAATATGAGTAATCATTCATGACTTATTTACATGAAAACAAAATTACATATCCTTTATATCTAATCCATACACCAATGACCAAAAACACCTACAAACACTTTCATTCTTCAATTTTCTTCATCTAATTGATCTCTCTCAAGTTCTATCTTCAAGTTCTAAGTGTTCTTCATAAATTCCAAAAGTTCTAGTTTCATAAAATCAAGAATACTTTCAAGTTTGCTAGCTCACTTCCAATCTTGTAAGGTGATCATCTAACCTCAAGAAATCTTTGTTTCTTACAGTAGGTTATCATTCTAATACACGGTAATAATCATATTCAAACTTTGGTTCAATTTCTATAACTATAACAATCTTATTTCAAGTGATGATCTTACTTGAACTTGTTTTCGTGTCATGATTCTGCTTCAAGAACTTCGAGCCATCCAAGGATCCGTTGAAGCTAGATCCATTTTTCTCTTTTCCAGTAGGTTTATCCAAGGAACTTAAGGTAGTAATGATGTTCATAACATCATTCGATTCATACATATAAAGCTATCTTATTCGAAGGTTTAAACTTGTAATCACTAGAACATAGTTTAGTTAATTCTAAACTTGTTCGCAAACAAAAGTTAATCCTTCTAACTTGACTTTTAAAATCAACTAAACACATGTTCTATATCTATATGATATGCTAACTTAATGATTTAAAACCTGAAAACACGAAAAACACCGTAAAACCGGATTTACGCCGTCGTAGTAACACCGCGGGCTGTTTTGGGTTAGTTAATTAAAAACTATGATAAACTTTGATTTAAAAGTTGTTATTCTGAGAAAATGATTTTTATTATGAACATGAAACTATATCCAAAAATTATGGTTAAACTCAAAGTGGAAGTATGTTTTCTAAAATGGTCATCTAGACGTCGTTCTTTCGACTGAAATGACTACCTTTACAAAAACGACTTGTAACTTATTTCTCCGACTATAAACCTATACTTTTCTGTTTAGATTCATAAAATAGAGTTCAATATGAAACCATAGCAATTTGATTCACTCAAAACGGATTTAAAATGAAGAAGTTATGGGTAAAACAAGATTGGATAATTTTTCTCATTTTAGCTACGTGAAAATTGGTAACAAATCTATTCCAACCATAACTTAATCAACTTGTATTGTATATTATGTAATCTTAAGATACCATAGACACGTATACAATGTTTCGACCTATCATGTCGACACATCTATATATATTTCGGAACAACCATAGACACTCTATATGTGAATGTTGGAGTTAGCTATACAGGGTTGAGGTTGATTCCAAAATATATATAGTTTGAGTTGTGATCAATACTGAGATACGTATACACTGGGTCGTGGATTGATTCAAGATAATATTTATCGATTTATTTCTATACATCTAACTGTGGACAACTAGTTGTAGGTTACTAACGAGGACAGCTGACTTAATAAACTTAAAACATCAAAATATATTAAAAGTGTTGTAAATATATTTTAAACATACTTTGATATATATGTATATATTGTTATAGGTTCGTGAATCAACCGGTGGTCAAGTCTTACTTCTCGACGAAGTAAAAATCTGTGAAAGTGAGTTATAGTCCCACTTTTAAAATCTAATATTTTTGGGATGAGAATACATGCAGGTTTTATAAATGATTTACAAAGTAGACACAAGTACGTGAAACTACATTCTATGGTTGAATTATCGAAATCGAATATGCCCCTTTTTATTAAGTCTGGTAATCTAAGAATTAGGGAACAGACACCCTAATTGACGCGAATCCTAAAGATAGATCTATTGGGCCTAACAAACCCCATCCAAAGAACCGGATGCTTTAGTACTTGGAAATTTATATCATATCCGAAGGGTGTCCCGGAATGATGGGGATATTCTTATATATGCATCTTGTTAATGTCGGTTACCAGGTGTTCACCATATGAATGATTTTTATCTCTATGTATGGGATGTGTATTGAAATATGAAATCTTGTGGTCTATTATTATGATTTGATATATATAGGTTAAACCTATAACTCACCAACATTTTTGTTGACATTTTAAGCATGTTTATTCTCAGGTGATTATTAAGAGCTTCCGCTGTCGCATACTTAAATAAGGACGAGATTTGGAGTCCATGCTTGTATGATATTGTGTAAAAACTGCATTCAAGAAACTTATTTTGTTGTAACATATTTGTATTGTAAATCATTATGTAATGGTCGTGTGTAAACAGGATATTTTAGATTATCATTATTTGATAATCTACGTAAAGCTTTTTAAACCTTTATTGATGAAATAAAGGTTTTGGTTTGTTTTAAAATGAATGCAGTCTTTGAAAAACGTCTCATATAGAGGTCAAAACCTCGCAACGAAATCAATTAATATGGAACGTTTTTAATCAATAAGAACGGGACATTTCATCCGTGTCAGACCCTTTGGCATTTATTAGCAAAAATAACTTTTCAATCTCTTTTCAAAGTAGACAGTTTTGTCACAGCTCCAGAAAATCAACTTCAATGGTTCATTCGAATAAGCCTTATTATAATAATTACCCCTTCATCATTGTTACCGGTGAACCTTTTATATCTCGCCACATTAGCAGTAAACTTACCAATAACTTCATTGATCTTCAAGCCTCTCCGAAAAATCACTATACTTATTCATTGAAACCCTATCATGTACTCATCTGCATCTTGTAATAATAGTTGCCATACCAATAAGCTTGAATCATTATTCTTGAATTTAGCAGAAATTCTATGCCAACAGTTATATATATACATATAACGTCTATCTCCAAGACTTACATATTTCGAATGTGAAGTTTCTGAAAAACACCTTAAACTGCGAACTAGTTCTCGAAATTTTGAAAAATGCTGATGAAGCAGCAAAAACTGTAAACGATCTTAATAGCCAAAAGTTTGATGATAAAGAAGGATACGTTAGAAAAGCTCATAAGAAAATTTGGTACTGAAAAACGAATTGAGCAAACCACGAAGGAGGCTGTGGATAAATCACAAAGACTAAACCTGCCTTCAAAGAATCTAAATGATTTAGTATCTGCTGAATTCATTAACAAATACCTTGCTCCTGACTCTAAACCTTTACGGACAAATCTTCATCATCATCCATCGATGTTAGAAATTCTAAGATATCATCATAACTTTCATTATAAATATCTTCGATGTTCCTGAAGATATCTTCATAACTATTGTTATCCGAAATCATTTACCACTTCGCGCTATCTGTGTTACATCATAAAAGAAACTATTTTAGTTTCTAAATTCTGAAACCTTCGAGTTTAAATTATGGATGTTTTTGAAGTAGTGTTAGGAACTGAAGCCTGAATTAGTATAATATAATGACACTTGATCAACGTGATTATATTACAGTAAGTCATGCTGAATTTTTAAATGGAACGTGATGATTCACAGATCATAACGTCATCATGTTTCATGTTACACGACTCTTACATTCTACCAAATCTCCAAACATATCTTCTTGATAGTTCTATTTTTTCGAATATTCTGGTAATTTGACAAATCAAGATCGTGCCATTACAATTTCCTTCTTAGAACATTAACCATATTCATTCCGAAATTCATACCTACGAATTCTTGACCATTACATGCGGTGCTTAATGGCAAGAAGAGAAAACAAAAGAATGAAGCTCCGAAATAGAAATTGGAGTATCAATCGCAGTAAATAGGAGAAAAACATTAACTATGGATGACAATGATTATAGAAGACAGAAGCAGGGACTTTAAAATATAAGGGAAGATATAAAGCCTAACAACAACCCAGAAATTACAAACCGTATATATCAATAAGTATTGCAACGTAAAGACAAGGGAGAACTAAAAATACTATAAAAACAAGAGTATAGCAGAAGTGAATAGATTCCTCCGGCGGCCGATGAAAAAGAAGAATGATAGATATGAAAGTTAGGAGTATATCATGAATCAGAACTGGATGGAGCATATTGACGAATGCTTTAAAGTATGAGTTGAGGGATAACGAATAGAAGGTGTGAGTTGTAAGGAAATGAAGGGAGTGGATTTATAGTAAAATATACGACAGAGCAATCAAAATAGATGATTGCATTTAAAGCGGATCCTAATTTCCTTGATTACCGAAGAATCAAATCTAATTACGAAGATTTTATCCAAATCCCTTGAACTCTGGAAATCAATCCTATCTACG
The DNA here is from genome assembly GCF_046630445.1 of Rutidosis leptorrhynchoides. Classification (NCBI taxonomy): domain Eukaryota; kingdom Viridiplantae; phylum Streptophyta; class Magnoliopsida; order Asterales; family Asteraceae; genus Rutidosis; species Rutidosis leptorrhynchoides. The sequence goes on from NC_092339.1 coordinate 255,594,832, forward strand.
TCAAAAGATATGACGAATCTACACTTACTAATTTCACTCTTTTGTGATAACTTGACTCGTACACTTCACTTAAGCAAATTGTTTTATCCATATTACTCGCTGATGATAAAACTCTACTTTTCAGCTTGTATACGTCATGAAACATACTTATTGTTACCCATGACCATCCGAATCAAAGTTCGGGACGAAATTTCTTTAACGGGTAGGTACTGTGACAACCCGAAAATTTCAGAACAAATTTAAACTTGATCTTTATATGTTTCAGACACGATAAGCAAAGTCTGTAATGATTAAATCTCAAAAATTTTGGAACGATATTCATGTAATCAATTACCCTTTGACTGTGCTCGACGATTCATGAACATTTATGTGTATATAGATATGTGAAAGGACCCGTTCATATACATTATAAATGATTCACAATAGTTGATTACATCGCGAGGTATTTGACCTCTATGATACATTTTACAAACATTGCATTCGTTTTTAAAAGACAAACTTTCTTTACATCAAAATTTGATGACATGCATACCATTTCATATTACATCAAACTATAATTGATTTAATATTAATCTTGATGAACTCAACGACTCGAATGCAACGTCTTTCAAAGTATATCATGAATGACTCCAGTTAATATCCTTAAAATGAGCTAATGCACAGTGGAAAATTTCTTTAATACCTGAGAATAAACATGCTTTAAAGTGTCAACCAAAAGGTTGGTGAGTTCAGTAGTTTATCATAATCAATCATTTCCATAATAGTAATAGACCACAAGATTTCAATTTCCATAAATATCCGTACACTCGCAAGTGTATAAAAGTATTCAATAAGTTGTTGAGCGCTTCGGTAACCATACTTAACAATTAATGCGGCATATTCCCTTTATTATGAAATCTCCCTACACTGTACCAAGTGTAGTAAAAATGAAGTACTATGCAACCTTTTACAATACTAGAGCGACTAGCCCGGTTGGGGTTGTCAAATCCGATAGATCTATCAATAGGATTCGCGCTTACATGCTCTTATAACATGTAAATATTAGTTACCAAGCTATTAGGGAAAAATATGCAAAGTGGTATAACTCAACGTAGAATATTTTTTTAGTACTTGTGTCCATTTCATAAAACAGTTATAAAACAGCGCATGTATTCTCAGCCCAAAAATATATATAAAAATGGAGTAATGAAACTCACAATACTGTATTTCGTAGCAATTATGTATATGACGGCACTGAACAAGTGAAGGGTTTGTCTCGGATTCACGAACCTATATTATATATATATATATATATATATATATATATATATATATATATATATATATATATATATATATATATATATATATATATATATATATATATATATATATATATATATATAAAACAAGTTTATATATTAATTATATAATATTTTTACTTTTTTAAGTTAGTAATTAGTTGTTAGTCTTATTTTAAATCTTATATACATTTTCTGATTTTAAATAGTCAACTCCCGATAGGTATATCTCATAGTGTGTTCGAATTTTATAGGTGTAAGAGCCATTATTGGAAAGTTATTTGAGTCCTATAACCAGTCATAATCATCATATGTTCTGAATCGGAGTATAGATTAGTTAAAATTTCATTTTGTCACAGGTGCGTAAATCTGTCCGCACAGTTCAATAATTCGTCATAGGAACAGTCCATAGTCTATGAAAAATAGCTAAACTCAATATTTTTAATTTTCCTTCTATATTTTAGTTTTAAACATATACACTAACAGGTGTTATCAAGGAAAATAGCCCAGGTCTTAGTTAGCATAGTTTGCTAGTAAGATTGATTAAGCATACAAGATTAATCTTAGCCAAATCTTTCGGTTCATAAATTATTTACTACTACATGGTTTTTAAGGAATCAAGTTGCCGGAGACTCCTTAATATGTTTTATTTTCAGAACATAATCGAAAAGTTTTGGTTTCATAGTCGAAGTTAGGCTTATGCCATTAACTTGTAACGGTGGACAGATTCGGATAAAATCTGTCATCAGTCAACTAATGAATTTTTGAAAAATACTTTCACTTCGTCTAAAATCATGAAAAAATTACAAAAATCTTGATTCATATATATTAACATATATCCAGAGTTATATACACTAAAATAAAGTTTAAGATAGCTTTTAAATTCGTGTGTCAAAACAGTTTTCAAGAACCGAAAGAGACCAATTGTTGTATATTAAGTTCTAAGGTGTTATACATATATACAAGTTATAAATTCTTATAATAACTTAATAAAATGTCATAATACATATAAATAAGTGTTTTAAAGTCAAGTTAGTAAGGTTACATTAGTTTATAAACATGCTTGGTTTCCACCAGCACAAGTTCTAGTTTTTACAAGTTTTATAAACTTATTAAGATAGCAATAGAGTAGGAATTTAACAAGAGTTTTAAGAAGTGTCCTACCTTGATTTTGAAGCTAGATGATGAGGAAAATGCTTGGTGATGATCTAGTATGAAGATAGAAGTATTTTGAGAGAGTAATTTGGAGTAAAGAATAAGAAAAGGGAATGAAAAAATGGGGTGGTACATATGAACGAATTTTAAGTTAATAATGGAGTCATATGTTGCCAAAATGGTTAGTAAACTTGTGAGTTTTTATCTCATGACTCATTAACAAGACAAAAGATGCTAGGATCCAAAAATAGGGCTGCTAAGGGGTGTATTTTTCAATAGTTATACATCTATAAGCTGCGTATTAGACGGGTAAAAATACCGTAAAAATACTAATAGAGTTCATGAGGAAATAGAATGCGAATACGAGTATAGCTATCTTTGTTTAATATAATTATGTTAATATATGTATTTAAGTCTTTCAAAAGTGTATTAATACATCTTAATACAATACATATATATTCATTTTAACATAAGGGTTATTACGTCGTTAAATGTTACATATATATATTGTTTTCGAAACCCTTAAGTTAGTATTCTCAATTTATATATATAAAACCCATTATTAATATACTTAATGAGATACTTAACTATCATATATTCAAGTTAGATATGATCCATATATCCATATATATACATAAGTATATATTTAATACAAGTTATGACGTTCGTGAATCGTCGAACAAATGGATGGTCAATTGTTTGTATGAAATGCATTTCAAAAGTTTTAAAACTTGTCAAAATTTATAGCTTATAATGTTGGAATAATGTTATCATATAAAGATTAAGTTTAAATTTTGGTCAGAAATTTTCGGGTCGTCACAGTACCTACCCGTTTAAAGAAAATTCGTCCCAAAATTTGATTAGTATCGTCATGGCTGACAATAAGTATGTTTTCATGACGCATAAGAGCTGAAAATTAGAGTTTTATCATCATTGGATAATATAGATAAATCAATTTGATTTTGTGAAGAGTACGAGTGAAGCTATCGCAAAAGAGTGAAAATGAGTAAATACATGTTCGTCTTATCCGGTGACGTAGCCACGGTTGATTTTTGGAATTCAAGGAATTTTAGAGGAAAATCTTCAAAATCTAAATAAGATTTGATTCTTCAGAAATTAAGGAAATTAGGATCCTCTTTGGTTAAATGCGATAATCTGTTTTGATTGCCCTGTCGGATATTTCACTATAAATCCACCCTCTTCATTTCCTTATTTCCACAGCTCATACCTTCTATCCTTCCTCCCTCAATTCATACTTTAAAGAATTCGTCAATATACTCCATCCAGTTCTGATTCTTGATATAATCCTAACTTTCATATCTGTCATTCTTCTTTTTCATCTGCTGCCGGAAGAATCTATTTACTTATATTATACTCTTGGTTTTCTAGTGTTTTTAGCTCTCCCGTGTCTTTATATTGCTATATGTATCGATATACACAGTTTGTAATTTCTGAGTTGTTGTTGTTGGGTTTTATTTCTTCCCTTATATTTCGGAATCCCTGCTTCTGTCTTTCTATAATCATTGACATCCACAGTTAATGCTTTCTCATATTTGCTGCAATTTATACTCCCATTTCTATTTTGGAGCTTCATGCTTTTGTTTTCTCTTTGCAAGTAATGGTCCAGAATTTGTAGGTATGGAGTTTCGAATGAACAATGACTAATGTTCTAAGAGAGAAATTGAAATGGCACGATCTTGATTTGTCAAATTACCAGAATATCCTGGTAAAGACTGAATTATCAAGAAAATATTTTCTTGATATTTTTAGAGGTTTCATAGAATACCAGAGTCATGTAACATGGCACATGATGACGGTTTGGTCTGTGAATAGTCATGTCTCATTAGAAACTCAGCATGACTTACTGTAATATAATCACATTGATCAAGTGTCATTATATTATACTAACTCATGCTTCAGTTCCCAACATTACTTCAAAAACATTAATATTTTACACTCGAAGGTTTCAGAATTTAGAAACTAAAACAGTTTTCTTTCTGATGTAATACTGATATCGCGGAAAAATAAAAGATTTCAGTTAAGAATAGTTATGAAAATATCTTCAGAAATATGGAGGATATTTATAATGAAAGATACGATGATATCTTAGAATATTTAAGATAAGAGGATGATGAAGAATATCGTCCGCAAGGGTTTTAGAGTAAAAAGCAAGGTAATTTCTAAGGATTTCAGCAGACACTGAATCATTTGGATTCTTTGAAGGTAGATTTCGTCTTTGTAATTTGTCCACAGTCTCCTTCATAGTTTGCTCAATCCGTTTTCCAGTTCCAAACCTTCTCTTTTTCTGAGCTTTGCCAACACACTATTCTTTATCATCAAACTTTTGACTATTAAGGTCATTTATAGTTTTTGCTGCTTCATCAGCATTTTTCAAAATTTTGAGAACTAGTTCTTAGTTTAGGGTGTTTTTCAGAAACTCCACATTCGCAGTCTGTAAGTCTTGGAGGTAGACGTACACATATAATTGTTGGCATAGATATGCTGCGAGATTTCAAAATACTGATTGCTGATTCTCAATAATTGGTATGGCAATTCTTGTTATAAGGTGCGGATGAGTAAATGATGGAGTTTTGATAAATATAATGATTCTTCAGAAGGTCAAAGATCAGTGAAGTTGTGGATAAGTTTATTGCTAATGTGGTGGACATAAACGGTGCCCCGATAATGTTGGCGAAAGGGCAACATATATATCGAGGTTATAATAAGACTGTTTTGACTGAGAATTCGAAGTTGACTTGCTGGAGCTGTGACAAAACTGTCTATTTTGAACCGGAATTGAAAAAGTTATTTTAGCTAATAAATTCCAAAGGGTCTGACATGGATACGTGTTAAACTATGACTTTAGTTTCAAGAGTTTTTCAGGTACATAACTGTAGGTAACATGTGGTTGGATCATCATCTCGATTGTTCATTGTTTGAAGTGTCTTCAGAAATTTCGGAAGGCTTGAATACAGATTGTAATCGTTAATATACATATGATGTTCTAGCACAGTTTTGAAGTCAAAGTATAGCTTCGAAAGATGTAGGAATCTAAGAGTGATGATACCGATTATATCTTGAATTTAATTTGGCGATTTCAAAATCAGAATATGTAATTAGATTTTGAATGAGTATGGTTGTTTTGATTTCTATAAAAGAATGTATATTGTTGTGAAAGTAGGGAGTATAATGGATGATTTGCTGAATCAGATTCGAAGAATGTAACATATTAATTGTGAATTTATATATCTCTCGGGTATTACCTACCCGTTAAAAAAAATTCACAATTAATATTTTGTACAAAAGAATTTTATAACAGTCTTTATGTAAATATATATGTGTATATTTCTTCAGATGTAATATAGATTTAATGAGTTAATATTAAATTAAACTCATTTGATTTATGGTTAAGGCTAGGATAGATAATTTCTAAACTTTAGAAATTACATAATCGCCGTAGAATGTTTCCCCAATGAAGTTATGAATCAATACTTCATCGTTGTGGTATTCATTGGTATCTCCAGGGTATATGACGTCGATGCTCGTGAGACAGATTGTGAAGTTGAGGTTTACAATGCCGTTGTTGTTGGTGGTGGTAATGGTACTGTTGATGTTGTTGATGGTAGTACTGGTTATGTTGCTGGTGTTTGTAACCTTTGCACCATATTCTCCAAAGCCACTACCCGAGTACGAAGCTCGTTGACTTCTTCTATTACACAGGGGTGATTGTCGGTTCGGACGAGCGGATAAATAAGATCTAGAATTTGGTGTAGTATATAATCGTGACGAGATACTCTGGAAATGAGAGAGAAAATGGTGTTTCGTACAGGTTCGCCGGTAAGTGCTTCAGGTTCTTCGCCAAGAGGGCAATGTGGTGGATGGAAAGGATCGCCTTCTTCTTGTCTCCAATGATTAAGGAGGCTACGAACCCATCCCCAATTCATCCAGAATAGATGATGGCTGATTGGTTGATCCATTCCAGTCACAGTGCTTTCGGAGCTTGAGTAGGATTCCATTTCAGAATCCGAGGGACTTGAACTAATGACGAAGTCCATTTCGTACAATTGAATAAAGGATTTTTCAATATGAAATGATTTTCCGGCTATCGGGTGGTATTCTAATTACATAGAATATCTATATATATAAAGCAAAAGGTTTCGTAGATTACGGAGGAATTTACAAATTATGTCAGGCAAAGTTTACAGTAACAGATACGCTAAAATATGAATTAGCAGGTACGCTAAGATATGAATTTTGTCTATACACTATTCATGCCATCAATGCAATAAGATGTGTCTAGATTAAGAATGATAATCAGGTAATTTCCGACAAAAAATGATGAGCAAAACTTTTGACATGCAGACACGGTCGAAGTCCAGACTTACTAATGCATCCTAACGACTATCAGTTAGACACACTAATGCAGACCTGGTTCGCTAAGACTACCTCTGTTACCAAGCTATTAGGGAAAAATATGCAAAGTGGTACAACTCAACGTAGAATATGTTTTTATTACTTGTATCCATTTCGTAAAACAGTTATAAAATAGCGCATGTATTCTCAGCCCAAAAATATATATATAAAGGGAGTAATGAAACTCACAATACTGTATTTCGTAGCAATTATGTATATGACGGCACAGAACAAGTGCATGGTTTGTCTCGGATTCAAGAACCTATATCATATCATATCATATATATATATATATATATATATATATATATATATATATATATATATATATATATATATATATATATATATATATATATATATATATATATATATATTAACATATAATATTGATAAAACAAGTTTATATATTAATTATATAATATTTTTACTTTTTTAAGTTAGTAATTAGTTGTTAGTCTTATTTTAAATCTTATATAGATTTCCTGATTTTAAATAGTCAACTCCCGATAGGTATATCTCATAGTGTGCTCGATTTCTATAGGTGTAAGAGCCATTATTGGAAAGGTATTAGAGTCCTATAACCAGCCATAATTGGCATATGTTCTGAATCGGAGTATAGGTTAGTTAAAATTTCATTTTGTCACAGGTGCGTAAATCTGTCCGCACAGTTCAATAATTCATCATAGGAACAGTCCGTAGGCTATGAAAAATAGCTAAACTCAATATTTTTAATTTTCCTTCTATATTTTAGTTTTTAACATATACACTAATAGGTGTTATCAAGGAAAATAACCCAGGTCTTAGTTAGCATAGTTTTCTAGTAAGATTGATTAAGCATACAAGATTAATCTTAGCCAAATATTTCGGTTCATAAATTATTTATTACTACATGGTTTTTAATGAATCAAGTTGCTGGAGAATCCTTAATATGTTGTATTTTCAGAACATAATCGAAAAGTTTTGGTTTCATAGTCGAAGTTAGGCTTATGCCATTAACTTGTAACGGTGGACAGATTCGGATAAAATCTGTCATCAGTCAACTAATGAATTTTTGAAAAATACTTTTACTTCGTCTAAAATCATGAAAAAATTATAGAAATCTTGATTCATATATATTAACATATATCCAGAGTTATATGCTCTAAAACAAAGTTTAAGATAGCTTTTAAATTCGTGTGTCAAAACAGTTTTCAAGAACCGAAAGAGACCAATTGTTGTATATTAAGTTCTAAGGTGGTATACATATATACATGTTATAAATTCTTATAATAACTTAATATAATGTCATAATACATATAAATAAGTGTTTTTAAAGTCAAGTTAGTAAGGTTACATTAGTTTATAAACATGCTTGGTTTCCACCAGCACAAGTTCTAGTTTTTACAAGTTTTATAAACTTATTAAGATAGCAATAGAGTAGGAATTTAACAAGAGTTTTAAGAAGTGTTCTACCTTGATTTTGAAGCTAGATGATGAGGAAAATTCTTGGTGATGATCTAGTATGAAGATAGAAGTATTTTGAGAGAGTAATTTGGAGTAAAGAATTAGAAAAGGGAATGAAAAAATGGGGTGGTACATATGAACGAATTTTAAGTTAATAATGGAGTCATATGTTGCCAAAATGGTTAGTAAACTTGTGAGTTTTTGTCTCATGACTCATTAACAAGACAAAAGATGCTAGGATCCAAAAATGGGGCTGCTAAGGAGTGTATTTTTCAATAGTTATACATCTATAAGCTGCGTATTAGACGGGTAAAAATACCGTAAAAATACTAATAGAGTTCATGAGGAAATAGAATGCGAATACGAGTATAGCTATCTTTGTTTAATATACTTATGTTAATATATGTATTTAAGTCTTTCAAAAGTGTATTAATACATCTTAATACAATACATATATATTCATTTTAACATAAGGGTTATTACGTCGTTAAATGTTACATATATATATTGTTTTCGAAACCCTTAAGTTAGTATTCTCAATTTATATATATAAAACCCATTATTAATATACTTAATGAGATACTTAACTATCATATATTCAAGTTAGATATAATCCATATATCAATATATATACATAAGTATATATTTAATACAAGTTATGACGTCCGTGAATCGTCGAACAAATGGTTGGTCAATTGTTTGTATGAAACTAATTTCAAAAGTTTTAAAACTTGTCAAAATTTATTGCTTATCATGTCGGAATAATGTTATCATATAAAGATTAAGTTTAAATTTTGGTCGAAAATTTCTGGGTCGTCACAATATGTATATATAATATATAGTTATATTAAGTGAAAACGTTAACAAAGTACTAAATGTATAATACTTTACATGAACAAACTCGTTTCAATATATTTATCGACGGAATTAAAAGATAATATCAATCGATTAAATTATCTGATACATTGTGATATGACTTCGGGTCTCTGTTGTGAGGTCCATTATGATTTAAGAAAAATGTCCTTTTTAACGGTATTCAGAATAATTGGTAAAGTAATCTACCATTGAGAACAAAGTGTCAAATAATGAAAGTTAGACAAAAGTTAGTGGAGAATTGAATTTCATAATATTTGATATTATCAAACGTGCGGAAACGTTTTTTTTTTTTTTTTTGATTCAACGGAATTTGATTATTAAAATGTTTTGTTTAAATAACATAGTTTTAATATATACAATATGATAGTAATTATTAGAATTAATATGTAAAATAAGATACAAAATAATTAAGTGTAATTTAAAATGAATCTATATAAATATATACGAGTGTTATGTATAATTAATATTATATGTATATTGTAATATATATAAAATATATAAATATTCAAATATGTTATTATAAAACAAGTATTACATAATTAATGAAATGTATGGTTAATATATTATATGTAATTACAAATTAAAGTATAAATGTTATATTAGTATTATGATCATTACTTTCGTTATTATTATTAATGTTAATATTAATATTAATATTTGTATCATTAATATCATTTATTCTAATATATATATATATATATATATATATATATATATATATATATATATATATATATATATATATTGTAATACAAGTAATTTGTAAATAATATATATAAAAAATTTTTATAATATTTCATTCCATATAAATAGGTATGTAGTAATATTATTGTGTTATATTAAAAATTATTATTATTCCATATTAGCATTATTATTGTTTTATTTTTATTTTTATCATTATCATAATTAATAAAATTACTATTCTATTAAAATTATTGTAAGTATTGTCATTTTTATTAAAGATACAACTTATTATTATTATCATTAATGTTATTATTATTAATATTATTATTAACATTATTGTTAATATTTATTATTATCATTATTATTATTATTTATTACTATTAATATTAAAAGAATTATTATTATTAATATATATTTATATTTATTAATTATTAATAATTATTGTATATATAAAAAAATAATACAGATATGTGACGACCCGGAAATTTTCGATCAAATTTAAACTTAACCTTTATATGTTTCCGACACGATAAGCAGAATTTGTAATGTTGAATCTCAAAAAGTTTGGAACTACATTCATGTAATCAATTACCCTTTGACCGTGTTCGACGATTCATGAACAATTATGTGTATATAGATATGTATATATAATATATAATATTAACTGAAAACATTAACAAAGTATTAGATATATGATACTTTACATGAACATATTTGTTTCGATATATTTATCGACAGAATTAAGAGATAATATCAAATAATTGAATTATCAGATACATTATGATATGATTACGGGCCTATGTTATGAGGTCCACTGTGATTTAAGAAATCTATTCTTTTTGACAACTCAATACTTAACCAGTATGATAAAGATAACGATATTTATATTTTATTTTATTAAATATATAAAACGATTTAAATTAATATTATATATTTTTTTTATACGCGTATTATACGTACATAGTTTTATACTTTTACTATACTTTAACTTTATCTTTACTTTACTTTTACTTTACTTTAACTTTAATAATTCATACTTTAATACTTCACTTTAATAATTCATACTTTAATAATTCACTTTAATAATTCATACTTTAATAATTCACTTTAATAATTCATACTTTAATAATTCACTTTAATAATTCATACTTTAATAATTCACTTTAATAATTCATACTTTAATAATTCACTTTAATAATTCATACTTTAATAATTCATACTTTAATAATTCACTTTAATAATTCATACTTTAATAATTCACTTTAATAATTCATACTTTAATAATTCACTTTAATAATTCATACTTTAATAATTCATACTTTAATAATTCACTTTAATAATTCATACTTTAATAATTCACTTTAATAATTCATACTTTAATAATTCACTTTAATAATTCAAAAATCTATTATAAATAGAATTCAATAGGTTTCATTATTTCATAGAAACTTGAAAATATATTTCTCTAAACTCTCTCAATCGAATTACATATATATATATATATATATATATATATATATATATATATATATATATATATATATATATATATATATATATATATATATATATTACTTAGTATTATTTCAAGATATTATTAGTATACATAAAATACTACGACGAAGTTATATTCTGACGATTTCAAAATAAGTTTTCAAATGGGATAGAGCTAAGGAAATTATGGGTTATAGCTATGAAGGTTATGGGTATTGATCGAGGGTATTGCTCGTGAGGTCAACCTAACGTTTATCATTTTCGTTGCGTCTACGTACTTTCCTGCAATATTGAATCACAATATTGATACGTTCGTGAATCCGAGACAAACCCTGCACTTGTTCAGTGCCGTCATATACATAATTGCTACGAAATATAGTATTGTGAGTTTCATTTGCTCCCTTTTTATATATATTTTTGGGCTGAGAATACATGCGCTGATTTATAAATGTTTTACGAAATAGGCACAAGTACTAAAACTAATTCTATGTGGGTTTAAACCAGAAATATACCCTTATCTTGGTAACATTAAACTACTTGTCTATGTACGGTAGGCGCGAATCCTAAAGATAGATCTATTGGGTCTGACAAACCCCATCCTGACTATGGGATGCTTTAGTACTTCGAGGTTATTTTAAACACACCTGATCTGGTGTACTTCAGAGGGTAAAACATGAACGTTAAGGCTTATTACCGGGTGCCTACAACTTATAGAATACTTTTATACACTTGCGAGTGTACGAATATCTATAGAAACTGAAATCTTGTGGTCTATTACTACTACGGAAATGATGGATTATGATAAACTAATGAACTCACCAACCTTTTGGTTGACACTTTAAAGCATGTTTATTCTCAGGTATTAAAGAAATCTTCCGCTGTGCATTAGCTCATTTTAAGGATATTACTTGGAGTCATTCAAGACATACTTTGAAAGACGTTGCATTCGAGTCGTTGAGTTCATCAAGATTAATATTAAGTCAATTATAGTTGGATGTAATATGAAATGGTATGCATGCCATCAATTTTTGATGTAAAGAAAGTTTGTATTTTAAAAACGAATGCAATGTTTGTAAAACGTATCATATAGAGGTCAAATGTAGTGACCCGAACTTTTCCATGTTTATATATATTAATTGAGATTGATGTTTACATGATTAAATGTTTCCAACATGTTAAGCAATCAAACTTGTTAAGACTTGATTAATTGAAATAGGTTTCATATAGACAATTGACCACCCAAGTTGACCGGTGATTCACGAACGTTAAAACTTGTAAAAAAACTATATGATGACATATATATGGTTATATATATAGTTAACATGATATTATGATAAGTAAACATATCATTAATTATATTAACAATGAACTACATATGTAAAAACAAGACTACTAACTTAATGATTTTGAAACGAGACATATATGTAACGTTTATCGTTGTAACGACATTTAATGTATATATATCATATTAAGAGATATTCGTACATCATAATATCATGATAATATAATAATTTAAAATCTCTTTTGATATTATAAACATTGGGTTAACAACATTTAACAAGATCGTTAACCTAAAGGTTTCAAAACAACACTTACATGTAACGACTAACGATGACTTAACGACTCAGTTAAAATGTATATACATGTAGTGTTTTAATATGTATTTATACACTTTTGAAAGACTTCAATACACTTATCAAAATACTTCTACTTAACAAAAATGCTTACAATTACATTCTCGTTCAGTTTCATCAACAATTCTACTCGTATGCACCCGTATTCGTACTCGTACAATACACAGCTTTTAGATGTATGTACTATTGGTATATACACTCCAATGATCAGCTCTTAGCAGCCCATGTGAGTCACCTAACACATGTGGGAACCATCATTTGGCAACTAGCATGAAATATCTCATAAGATTACAAAAATATGAGTAATCATTCATGACTTATTTACATGAAAACAAAATTACATATCCTTTATATCTAATCCATACACCAACGACCAAAAACACCTACAAACACTTTCATTCTTCAATTTTCTTCATCTAATTGAACTCTCTCAAGTTCTATCTTCAAGTTCTAAGTGTTCTTCATAAATTCCAAAAGTTCTAGTTTCATAAAATCAAGAATACTTTCAAGTTTGCTAGCTCACTTCCAATCTTGTAAGGTGATCATCCAACCTCAAGAAATCTTTGTTTCTTACAGTAGGTTATCATTCTAATACAAGGTAATAATCATATTCAAACTTTGGTTCAATTTCTATAACTATAACAATCTTATTTCAAGTGATGATCTTACTTGAACTTGTTTCGTGTCATGATTTTGCTTCAAGAACTTTGAGCCATCCAAGGATCCATTGAAGCTAGATCCATTTTTCTCTTTTCCAGTAGGTTCATCCAAGGAACTTAAGGTAGTAATGATGTTCATAACATCATTCGATTCATACATATAAAGCTATCTTATTCGAAGGTTTAAACTTGTAATCACTAGAACATAGTTTAGTTAATTCTAAACTTGTTCGCAAACAAAAGTTAATCCTTCTAACTTGACTTTTAAAATCAACTAAACACATGTTCTATATCTATATGATATGCTAACTTAATGATTTAAAACCTGGAAACACGAAAAACACCGTAAAACCGGATTTACGCCGTCGTAGTAACACCGCGGGCTGTTTTGGGTTAGTTAATTAAAAACTATGATAAACTTTGATTTAAAAGTTGTTATTCTGAGAAAATGATTTTTATTATGAACATGAAACTATATCCAAAAATTATGGTTAAACTCAAAGTGGAAGTATGTTTTCTAAAATGGTCATCTAGACGTCGTTCTTTCGACTGAAATGACTACCTTTACAAAAACGACTTGTAACTTATTTTTTCGACTATAAACCTATACTTTTCTGTTTAGATTCATAAAATAGAGTTCAATATGAAACCATAGCAATTTGATTCACTCAAAACGGATTTAAAATGAAGAAGTTATGGGTAAAACAAGATTGGATAATTTTTCTCATTTTAGCTACGTGAAAATTGGTAACAAATCTATTCCAACCATAACTTAATCAACTTGTATTGTATATTATGTAATCTTGAGATACCATAGACACGTATACAATGTTTCGACCTATCATGTCGACACATCTATATATATTTCGGAACAACCATAGACACTCTATATGTGAATGTTGGAGTTAGCTATACAGGGTTGAGGTTGATTCCAAAATATATATAGTTTGAGTTGTGATCAATACTGAGATACGTATACACTGGGTCGTGGATTGATTCAAGATAATATTTATCGATTTATTTCTGTACATCTAACTGTGGACAACTAGTTGTAGGTTACTAACGAGGACAGCTGACTTAATAAACTTAAAACATCAAAATATATTAAAAGTGTTGTAAATATATTTTGAACATACTTTGATATATATGTATATATTGTTATAGGTTCGTGAATCAACCAGTGGCCAAGTCTTACTTCCCGACGAAGTAAAAATCTGTGAAAGTGAGTTATAGTCCCACTTTTAAAATCTAATATTTTTGGGATGAGAATACATGCAGGTTTTATAAATGATTTACAAAATAGACACAAGTACGTGAAACTACATTCTATGGTTGAATTATCGAAATCGAATATGCCCCTTTTTATTAAGTCTGGTAATCTAAGAATTAGGGAACAGACACCCTAATTGACGCGAATCCTAAAGATAGATCTATTGGGCCTAACAAACCCCATCCAAAGTACCGGATGCTTTAGTACTTCGAAATTTATATCATATCCGAAGGGTGTCCCGGAATGATGGGGATATTCTTATATATGCATCTTGTTATTGTCGGTTACCAGGTGTTCACCATATGAATGATTTTTATCTCTATGTATGGGATGTGTATTGAAATATGAAATCTTGTGGTCTATTGTTACGATTTGATATATATAGGTTAAACCTATAACTCACCAACATTTTTGTTGACGTTTAAAGCATGTTTATTCTCAGGTGAATATTAAGAGCTTCCGCTGTTGCATACTTAAATAAGGACGAGATTTGGAGTCCATGCTTGTGTGATATTGTGTAAAAACTGCATTCAAGAAACTTATTTTGTTGTAACATATTTGTATTGTAAACCATTATGTAATGGTCGTGTGTAAACAGGATATTTTAGATTATCATTATTTGATAATCTACGTAAAGCTTTTTTTTAAAACCTTTATCTATGAAATAAAGGTTATGGTTTGTTTTAAAAATGAATGCAGTCTTTGAAAAACGTCTCATATAGAGGTCAAAACCTCGCAACGAAATCAATTAATATGGAACGTTTTTAGTCAATAAGAACGGGACATTTCAGTTGGTATCCGAGCGTTGGTCTTAGAGAACCAGAAAATTTGCATTAGTGTGTCTTATCGAGTTTGTTAGGATGCATTAGTGAGTCTGGACTTCGACCGTGTTTTCTTTAAAAATGATTGCTTAACATTTTTGTTGGAAACTATATATTTTTAACATATGAATATTATGTGATATATTAATCTCTTAACGTGTATGATATTATGTGATAGATGTCTACCTCTAGAACAAGTCCCATTGACTCACCTAATAATAATGAAGAGTCAAATGTAAATTGGAATGATTTGTGGACTGATTCACAAGTTCCCAAAGAGGAACCGGAAGAAAAGTCGGAACCGGAAGAAGAATCGGAACCGGAAGAAGAATCGGAACCGGATGAAGAAATAGAACCGGTGGGGGAAATAATAAAACGGTTAAGTAAAAGAAAATCCTCAACCAACCGACCAAAGTTAATTATGGTCAATGGTGTTTCCGCCAAGGAAGCAAAATATTGGGAGGATTACCAATTCTCCGATGAATCGGATTTCGACGAGAATTCCGATGATGTTATAGAAATTACCCCAACTGAATTTAAAAAGGCAAAAGAAAATAATAAGGGAAAGGGCATAAAAATAGAGAAATCTAATTCCAACCCCGATGAACTTTATATGTATCGTCAACCCCCGAAGTCCTTAAGTTGTAACAATGACCCGGGAACCTCTAAACCACCAGGTTTTTCTAAACCAATGTGGACAACGACGGCTCGTATTAGGGGAACATCATATATCCCTAGAAACTTGGCAAAACGAACCAAAACCGAAGAAGAAGAAACGAGCGAGTCGGAATAAGATAGTTGTATTCGTGTGGTGTAATATATGTAATATAGTGTTCTTATGCTTTATGATATATGTAAAAATTGCTTGTATTAATAAGTATTTTTTTATGAAACTAACTCTTGTCTATTTTACAGTTTAAAAACACAAAATGGATAGACAACCCAATATTTTAAGAGACCTACCCGGAGACATGATTGATGAAATCTTGTCTAGAGTCGGCCAGAATTCTTCGGCACAACTATTTAAGGCGAGATCAGTTTGTAAGACATTCGAAGAACGTTCCAAGAATGTCTTGGTTTATAAGAGACTTTCGTTTGAAAGATGGGGGATATCACATTGGGAAACCCATAAGTTACGATGTGTTTACTTTGACGCATATATTGCGGGGAACCCAAATGCTATTTTACGCAACGGGTTAAGAAATTATTTTGACTCAATATATCCGAATATTGGACTTCGTGATTTAGAAAAAGCGGCTAACATGCAACATAAAGAAGCATGTTATGCTTACGGATTAGTAATGTTCGCTTCTCACCGAAGTGAGAACAAGAACATCGGGCTACAACTATTAAACAAAACGTTTCCACAAGTGACGGAGTCGGTAATTGGGGTAAGAAATGAGGTTTTTAGATTATTACGGGACTGTTGGACATTACGTAACCCTCGTCCCTTTGATGACGTTACAACACGCTGTCTTATCAACGGCCATAACGGTTATGTTGCACAAGACCAAGGATGGGAAGTAGTCCTAGTAAAACCAGAATGCATGACTTGTTTCTGGACGTATGAATTACGTGTCTTTATTGCCTTTGCTGAACGACTTGTGTACTAGCTAGAATTGTCTTCACAACTATCTTGTATCAAAGTTATTGTGTGCTATATTTCATGCTTTATGTAAAATAAGCGGTATTGTAAGTTTGTAAAATATTGTATAAAAGTTTGAACGCGAAATATTATTATAATCAGTTTTTCATATAGAATTGTAGTAGTTGAATTGTATATTAGCTACTAAGTATGAACTTAACGGGTAGGTACTACCCGAATTTAAACTTATAAAACGCTAATATGAAGAAAAAGCTTTTATAAATGAGTTCATATTATGCTACGAAATACTATTAACTACTCTTAATATTCTGTATGATTAACTTGTTCCATTTAACTATTTTGAAGGAAATGGCACCGACTACTCGACACACCGTGAATATGAATGAAGAGGAATTCCGTACTTTTCTAGCTTCAAACATAGCCGCAGTACAGGCTGCGCTACATACCAACAATAACCTTGGATCTAGCAGTACAGGAAATCGTGTAGGATGCACCTACAAAGAATTCACTGCCTGCAAACCTTTGGAATTTGATGGAACCGAAGGACCGATCGGATTGAAACGGTGGACCGAGAAGGTTGAATCGGTGTTTGCCATAAGTAAGTGTACTGAAGAGGACAAAGTGAAGTACGCTACGCATACCTTCACAGGTTCTGCGTTAACATGGTGGAATACCTATCTAGAGCAAGTGGGACAAGATGATGCGTACGCACTACCGTGGTCAGCATTCAAGCACTTGATGAACGAGAAGTACCGTCCCAGAACCGAGGTCAATAAGCTCAAGACAGAACTTAGAGGGTTACGAACCCAAGGATTTGATATTACCACGTACGAAAGACGATTCACAGAATTGTGCCTATTGTGTCCGGGAGCATTCGAAGATGAGGAAGAGAAGATCGACGCGTTTGTGAAAGGATTACCGGAAAGAATCCAAGAAGATATAAGTTCACACGAGCCCGCCTCCATACAACAGGCATGTAGAATGGCTCACAAACTCGTGAACCAAATTGAAGAAAGAATTAAAGAACAGACTGCTGAAGAGGCCAATGTGAAGCAAGTCAAAAGAAAGTGGGAGGAAAACGGTGATAAGAATCACCAATACAACAACAACAGCAATTACAACAATAATCGCAACAATTATCCCAACAATCGCAACATCAATCGCAACTACAACAAACGGCCCAACAACAACAACAACAACAACAATAACAGCAACTACAACAATCATCCCAACAACAATAATAACCGCAACAACAACAACAATCAGAAGCAACTATGCCAAAGGTGTGAAAAGAATCACTCGGGGTTCTGCACCAAATTTTGCAACAAGTGTAAAAGAAATGGTCATAGCGCGGCGAAGTGTGAGGTCTACGGACCAGGGGTTAATAGAACGAAAGGAACAAATGGTGTCGGAACGAGTAATGGCGGAGCAAGTAGTGTCGGAGCAAGTTATGCCAATGTAGTTTGTTATAAATGTGGAAAACCGGGCCACATTATTAGAAATTGCCCGAACCAGGAGAACACGAATGGACAAGGCCGTGGAAGAGTTTTCAATATTAATGCGGCAGAGGCACAGGAAGACCCGAAGCTTGTTACGGGTACGTTTCTTATTGACAATAAATCTGCTTACGTTTTATTTGATTCGGGTGCGGATAGAAGCTATATGAGTAGAGATTTTTGTGCTAAATTAAGTTGTCCATTGACGCCTTTGGATAGTAAATTTTTACTCGAATTAGCAAATGGTAAATTAATTTCAGCAGATAATATATGTCGGAATCGAGAAATTAAACTGGTTAGCGAAACATTTAAGATTGATTTGATACCAGTAGAGTTAGGGAGTTTTGATGTGATAATCGGTATGGACTGGTTGAAAGAAGTGAAAGCAGAGATCGTTTGTTACAAAAATGCAATTCGCATTATACGAGAAAAAGGAAAACCCTTAATGGTGTACGGGGAAAAGGGCAACACAAAGCTACATCTTATTAGTAATTTGAAGGCACAAAAACTAATAAGAAAAGGTTGCTATGCTGTTCTAGCACACATCGAGAAAGTACAAACTGAAGAAAAGAGCATCAATGATGTTTCCGTCGCAAAAGAATTTCCTGATGTATTTCCGAAAGAATTACCGGGAATACCCCCACATCGATCCGTTGAATTTCAAATAGATCTTGTACCAGGAGCTGCACCAATAGCTCGTGCTCCTTACAGACTTGCACCCAGCGAGATGAAAGAACTGCAAAGCCAATTACAAGAACTTTTAGAGCGTGGTTTCATTCGACCAAGCATATCACCGTGGGGAGCTCCTGTTTTGTTTGTCAAGAAGAAAGATGGTACATTCAGGTTGTGTATCGACTACCGAGAGTTGAACAAACTTACCATCAAGAACCGCTACCCACTACCGAGAATCGACGACTTATTTGATCAACTACAAGGCTCGTCTGTTTATTCAAAGATTGACTTACGTTCCGGGTATCATCAAATGCGGGTGAAAGAAGATGATATTCCAAAGACTGCTTTCAGAACACGTTACGGTCATTACGAGTTTATGGTCATGCCGTTTGGTTTAACTAATGCACCAGCTGTGTTCATGGACCTTATGAACCGAGTGTGTGGACCATACCTTGACAAGTTTGTCATTGTTTTCATTGATGACATACTTATTTACTCAAAGAATGACCAAGAACACGGTGAACATTTGAGAAAGGTGTTAGAAGTATTGAGGAAGGAAGAATTGTACGCTAAGTTTTCAAAGTGTGCATTTTGGTTGGAAGAAGTTCAATTCCTCGGTCACATAGTGAACAAAGAAGGTATTAAGGTGGATCCGGCAAAGATAGAAACTGTTGAAAAGTGGGAAACCCCGAAAACTCCGAAACACATACGCCAGTTTTTAGGACTAGCTGGTTACTACAGAAGGTTCATCCAAGACTTTTCCAGAATAGCAAAACCCTTGACTGCATTAACGCATAAAGGGAAGAAATTTGAATGGAATGATGAACAAGAGAAAGCGTTTCAGTTATTGAAGAAAAAGCTAACTACGGCACCTATATTGTCATTGCCTGAAGGGAATGATGATTTTGTGATTTATTGTGATGCATCAAAGCAAGGTCTCGGTTGTGTATTAATGCAACGAACGAAGGTGATTGCTTATGCGTCTAGACAATTGAAGATTCACGAACAAAATTATACGACGCATGATTTGGAATTAGGCGCGGTTGTTTTTGCATTAAAGACTTGGAGGCACTACTTATATGGGATCAAAAGTATTATATATACCGACCACAAAAGTCTTCAACACATATTTAATCAGAAACAACTAAATATGAGGCAGCGTAGGTGGATTGAATTATTGAATGATTACGATTTTGAGATTCGTTACCACCCGGGGAAGGCAAATGTGGTAGCCGATGCCTTGAGCAGGAAGGATAGAGAACCCATTCGAGTAAAATCTATGAATATAATGATTCATAATAACATTACTACTCAAATAAAGGAGGCGCAACAAGGAGTTTTAAAACAGGGAAATTTAAAGGATGAAATACCCAAAGGATCGGAGAAGCATCTTAATATTCGGGAAGACGGAACCCGGTATAGGGCTGAAAGGATTTGGGTACCAAAATTTGGAGATATGAGAGAAATGGTACTTAGAGAAGCTCATAAAACCAGATACTCAATACATCCTGGAACGGGGAAGATGTACAAGGATCTCAAGAAACATTTTTGGTGGCCGGGTATGAAAGCCGATGTTGCTAAATACGTAGGAGAATGTTTGACGTGTTCTAAGGTCAAAGCTAAGCATCAGAAACCATCAGGTCTACTTCAACAACCCGAAATCCCGGAATGGAAATGGGAAAACATTACCATGGATTTCATCACTAAATTGCCAAGAACTGCAAGTGGTTTTGATACTATTTGGGTAATAGTTGATCGTCTCACCAAATCAGCACACTTCCTGCCAATAAGAGAAGATGACAAGATGGAGAAGTTAGCACGACTGTATTTGAAGGAAGTCGTCTCCAGACATGGAATACCAATCTCTATTATCTCTGATAGGGATGGCAGATTTATTTCAAGATTCTGGCAGACATTACAGCAAGCATTAGGAACTCGTCTAGACATGAGTACTGCCTATCATCCACAAACTGATGGGCAGAGCGAAAGGACGATACAAACGCTTGAAGACATGCTACGAGCATGTGTTATTGATTTCGGAAACAGTTGGGATCGACATCTACCGTTAGCAGAATTTTCCTACAACAACAGCTACCATTCAAGCATTGAGATGGCGCCGTTTGAAGCACTTTATGGTAGAAAGTGCAGGTCTCCGATTTGTTGGAGTGAGGTGGGGGATAGACAGATTACGGGTCCGGAGATTATACAAGAAACTACCGAGAAGATCATCCAAATTCAACAACGGTTGAAAACCGCCCAAAGTCGACAAAAGAGCTACGCTGACATTAAAAGAAAAGATATAGAATTTGAAATTGGAGAGATGGTCATGCTTAAAGTTTCACCTTGGAAAGGCGTTGTTCGATTTGGTAAACGAGGGAAATTAAATCCAAGGTATATTGGACCATTCAAGATTATTGATCGTGTCGGACCAGTAGCTTACCGACTTGAGTTACCTCAACAACTCGCGGCTGTACATAACACTTTCCACGTCTCGAATTTGAAGAAATGTTTTGCTAAAGAAGATCTCACTATTCCGTTAGATGAAATCCAAATCAACGAAAAACTCCAATTCATCGAAGAACCCGTCGAAATAATGGATCGTGAGGTTAAAAGACTTAAGCAAAACAAGATACCAATTGTTAAGGTTCGATGGAATGCTCGTAGAGGACCCGAGTTCACCTGGGAGCGTGAAGATCAGATGAAGAAGAAATACCCGCATCTATTTCCAGAAGATTCGTCAACACCTTCAACAGCTTAAAATTTCGGGACGAAATTTATTTAACGGGTAGGTACTGTAGTGACCCGAACTTTTCCATGTTTATATATATTAATTGAGATTGATGTTTACATGATTAAATGTTTCCAACATGTTAAGCAATCAAACTTGTTAAGACTTGATTAATTGAAATAGGTTTCATATAGACAATTGACCACCCAAGTTGACCGGTGATTCACGAACGTTAAAACTTGTAAAAAAACTATATGATGACATATATATGGTTATATATATAGTTAACATGATATTATGATAAGTAAACATATCATTAATTATATTAACAATGAACTACATATGTAAAAACAAGACTACTAACTTAATGATTTTGAAACGAGACATATATGTAACGTTTATCGTTGTAACGACATTTAATGTATATATATCATATTAAGAGATATTCGTACATCATAATATCATGATAATATAATAATTTAAAATCTCTTTTGATATTATAAACATTGGGTTAACAACATTTAACAAGATCGTTAACCTAAAGGTTTCAAAACAACACTTACATGTAACGACTAACGATGACTTAACGACTCAGTTAAAATGTATATACATGTAGTGTTTTAATATGTATTTATACACTTTTGAAAGACTTCAATACACTTATCAAAATACTTCTACTTAACAAAAATGCTTACAATTACATTCTCGTTCAGTTTCATCAACAATTCTACTCGTATGCACCCGTATTCGTACTCGTACAATACACAGCTTTTAGATGTATGTACTATTGGTATATACACTCCAATGATCAGCTCTTAGCAGCCCATGTGAGTCACCTAACACATGTGGGAACCATCATTTGGCAACTAGCATGAAATATCTCATAAGATTACAAAAATATGAGTAATCATTCATGACTTATTTACATGAAAACAAAATTACATATCCTTTATATCTAATCCATACACCAACGACCAAAAACACCTACAAACACTTTCATTCTTCAATTTTCTTCATCTAATTGAACTCTCTCAAGTTCTATCTTCAAGTTCTAAGTGTTCTTCATAAATTCCAAAAGTTCTAGTTTCATAAAATCAAGAATACTTTCAAGTTTGCTAGCTCACTTCCAATCTTGTAAGGTGATCATCCAACCTCAAGAAATCTTTGTTTCTTACAGTAGGTTATCATTCTAATACAAGGTAATAATCATATTCAAACTTTGGTTCAATTTCTATAACTATAACAATCTTATTTCAAGTGATGATCTTACTTGAACTTGTTTCGTGTCATGATTTTGCTTCAAGAACTTTGAGCCATCCAAGGATCCATTGAAGCTAGATCCATTTTTCTCTTTTCCAGTAGGTTCATCCAAGGAACTTAAGGTAGTAATGATGTTCATAACATCATTCGATTCATACATATAAAGCTATCTTATTCGAAGGTTTAAACTTGTAATCACTAGAACATAGTTTAGTTAATTCTAAACTTGTTCGCAAACAAAAGTTAATCCTTCTAACTTGACTTTTAAAATCAACTAAACACATGTTCTATATCTATATGATATGCTAACTTAATGATTTAAAACCTGGAAACACGAAAAACACCGTAAAACCGGATTTACGCCGTCGTAGTAACACCGCGGGCTGTTTTGGGTTAGTTAATTAAAAACTATGATAAACTTTGATTTAAAAGTTGTTATTCTGAGAAAATGATTTTTATTATGAACATGAAACTATATCCAAAAATTATGGTTAAACTCAAAGTGGAAGTATGTTTTCTAAAATGGTCATCTAGACGTCGTTCTTTCGACTGAAATGACTACCTTTACAAAAACGACTTGTAACTTATTTTTTCGACTATAAACCTATACTTTTCTGTTTAGATTCATAAAATAGAGTTCAATATGAAACCATAGCAATTTGATTCACTCAAAACGGATTTAAAATGAAGAAGTTATGGGTAAAACAAGATTGGATAATTTTTCTCATTTTAGCTACGTGAAAATTGGTAACAAATCTATTCCAACCATAACTTAATCAACTTGTATTGTATATTATGTAATCTTGAGATACCATAGACACGTATACAATGTTTCGACCTATCATGTCGACACATCTATATATATTTCGGAACAACCATAGACACTCTATATGTGAATGTTGGAGTTAGCTATACAGGGTTGAGGTTGATTCCAAAATATATATAGTTTGAGTTGTGATCAATACTGAGATACGTATACACTGGGTCGTGGATTGATTCAAGATAATATTTATCGATTTATTTCTGTACATCTAACTGTGGACAACTAGTTGTAGGTTACTAACGAGGACAGCTGACTTAATAAACTTAAAACATCAAAATATATTAAAAGTGTTGTAAATATATTTTGAACATACTTTGATATATATGTATATATTGTTATAGGTTCGTGAATCAACCAGTGGCCAAGTCTTACTTCCCGACGAAGTAAAAATCTGTGAAAGTGAGTTATAGTCCCACTTTTAAAATCTAATATTTTTGGGATGAGAATACATGCAGGTTTTATAAATGATTTACAAAATAGACACAAGTACGTGAAACTACATTCTATGGTTGAATTATCGAAATCGAATATGCCCCTTTTTATTAAGTCTGGTAATCTAAGAATTAGGGAACAGACACCCTAATTGACGCGAATCCTAAAGATAGATCTATTGGGCCTAACAAACCCCATCCAAAGTACCGGATGCTTTAGTACTTCGAAATTTATATCATATCCGAAGGGTGTCCCGGAATGATGGGGATATTCTTATATATGCATCTTGTTATTGTCGGTTACCAGGTGTTCACCATATGAATGATTTTTATCTCTATGTATGGGATGTGTATTGAAATATGAAATCTTGTGGTCTATTGTTACGATTTGATATATATAGGTTAAACCTATAACTCACCAACATTTTTGTTGACGTTTAAAGCATGTTTATTCTCAGGTGAATATTAAGAGCTTCCGCTGTTGCATACTTAAATAAGGACGAGATTTGGAGTCCATGCTTGTGTGATATTGTGTAAAAACTGCATTCAAGAAACTTATTTTGTTGTAACATATTTGTATTGTAAACCATTATGTAATGGTCGTGTGTAAACAGGATATTTTAGATTATCATTATTTGATAATCTACGTAAAGCTTTTTTTTAAAACCTTTATCTATGAAATAAAGGTTATGGTTTGTTTTAAAAATGAATGCAGTCTTTGAAAAACGTCTCATATAGAGGTCAAAACCTCGCAACGAAATCAATTAATATGGAACGTTTTTAGTCAATAAGAACGGGACATTTCATCAAATACCTCGCGATGTAATCAACTATTGTGAATCGTTTATAATGTATATGAACGGGTCCTTTCAGTTGGTATCAGAGCGGTGGTCTTAGCGAACCAGGTCTTGCATTAGTGTGTCTAACTGATAGTTGTTAAGATGCATTAGTGAGTCTGGACTTCGACCGTGTCTGCATGTCAAAAGTTTTCCTTATCATTTTTAGTCGGAAATCATCTACTTACCATCCTTAGGAAATTACCTGCTTATCATTCTTAAGTCTAGACGCGTTTTCCTACATTTATTGCATAATAGTGTATAGACGAATTCTTATCTTAGCATATCTGTTACTGTGAACTTTGACTGACATCTTTCAAAGATTCCTCCGTAATTTATGGGATTTTGGTATTATATATACATATGTAAATTATGTATTGAAGAATACCAAATCTAAATTCTACAGTCTATTTCATACCAAAAAATTCTTTCCCTGATCATACAAGATGGATCCCTCAACCAGTTCGAGTTCCTCGGATTCCGACAGCTATGCCGATATGGATTTCCAAATGAGCTCCGAAAGCAGTGTGACCGGAATGGATCAACCAATTAGCCATCATCTATTCTGGATGAATTGGTGATGGGTTCGTAATCTACTTAACCATTGGAGATAAGAAGAAGGCGATCCCTTTCATCCACCACATTGCCCTCTTGGCAATGAACCTGAAGCACTTATCGGCGAACCTGTCCGAAACACCATTTTCTCTCTCATTTTCAGAGTATCTCGTCATAATTGTATACTACACCAAATTCTAGATCTTATTTATCCGCTCGTCTGAACCGATAATCACCCCGGTGTAATAGAACAAGTCAACGAGCTTCGCGCTCGGGTAGTGGCTTTGGAGAATATGGTGCAAAGGTTACAAACACCAGCAGCAGCACCAGCAGCATAACCAGTACCACCATCAACAACATCAACAGTACCATTACCACCACCAACAACAACCGCATCGCAAACCTCAACTTCACAATCTGTCCCACGAGCATCGACGTTATACGCCATGTAGATACCAAGGAATACCACAACGATGAAGTATTGATTCATAACTTCATTGGGGAAACATTCTACGGCGATTATGTAATTTCTAAAGTTTAGAAATTATCTATCCTAGCCTTAACCATAAATCAAATGAGTTTAATTTAATATTAAATCATTAAATCAATATTACATCTGAAGAAATATACACATATATATTTCCATAAAGACTGTAATAAAATTCTTTTGTATAAAATATTAATTGTGAAATTTTTTTTAACGGGTAGGTAATACCCGAGAGATATATAAATTCACAATTAATATGTTACATTCTTCGAATCTGATTCAACAAATCATCCATTATACTCCCTACTTTCACAACAATATACATTCTTTTATAGAAATCAAAACAACCATACTCATTCAAAATCTAATTACATATTCTGATTTTGAAATCTCAGAATTCGATTCAAGATATAACCGAAATCATCACTCTTAGATTCCTACATCATTCAAAACTATACTTTGACTTCAAAACTGTCCTAGAACCTCATTTCTATTCATGGAACTCACAAAAAATATTTGTATCATTCAAAATCTTAGAACATCATATGTATATTAACAATTACAATATGTGTTCAAACACTTCAAAATTCCTAAAGACATGCGAGATGATGATCCAACCACATATTACCCACTGTCATGCATCTGAAAAGCTCTCAAAACCAAAGTTATAGTTTAACACGTATCCGTGTTAGATCCTTTGATATTTATTACCAAATATAATTTTTCAATCTCTTTCCAAAATAGACAGTTTTGTCACAGCTCCAGCAAATCACCTTTATTTGTTTATACGAATAAACCTTATTATAACAATTACCCCTTCATCATTGTTACCGGGGAACCTTTCATATATCGCCACATTAGCAGTAAACTTATCAACAACTTCATTAACCTTCGACTTAAGCCTCTCCGAAAAGCCACTATACTTATTCATTAAAACCCCATCATGTACTCACCTACATCCTGTAACAATAATTTTCACACCAACTACTGGAAATTAGCAATCAGTATTTTGAATTTCGCGACAATTTTACGTCAAAAGTTATACATATAACGTCTATCTCCTAGACTTACATACTTCGAATGTGAATTTTCTGAAAAACATCCCAAACTACGAACTAGTTCTCCGAAATTAGAAAAATGCTGATGAAGCAGCAAAAACTGTAAACGACTTTAACAGTCAAAAGTTTGATAATAAAGAATAGTATGGTGGTAAAGCTGAGAAAAAGAGAAGGTTTGAAACTGGAAAACGGATTGAGCAGACCATGAAGGAGGCTGTGGACAAATCACAAAGACTAAACCTGCCTTCAAAGGATCCAAATGATTCAGTGTCTACTGAAATCGTTAGCAAACAACTTACTTCTTATTCTAAACCTTCACAGACAAATTTTCTTCATCATCCATATTATCGTATCTTTTATTATAATATCTTCGATATTCCTGAAGATATTTTCACAACTATTCTTATCCGAAATCTTTTATCTCTTCGCAATATCTGCGTTACAACATAAAAAGAAACTTTGTTAGTTTCTAAATTCTAAAAAAAAATTTGAATTTAAAATAGGAATGTTTTTGAAGTAGTGTTGGGAATTGAAGCATGAGTTAGTATAATATAATGATACTTGATCAACGTGATTATATTACAGTAAGTCATGCTGAGTTTCTAATGGAACGTGATGATTCACAGAACATACCGTCATCATGTACTGTTTACACGACTCTTACATTCTACCCAATTTCCAAACATATTAAGAACATATCATCTTGATAGCTCTATATTTTCGGATATTCTGGTAATTTGCCAAATCAAGATCGTGCCATTAAGATTTTCTTCTTGGAACATTAACTATGTTCATCCAAAAATTCATATCTATGAATTCTGGACCATTATCCGCTTGACTTAAGGTCGGGAAGAGAAAATGAAAGCATGAGGCTCCGAAATATAATGGAGAATATAAAGCCCGATAACAATCCCGAAATTACAAACCGTGTATATCAATGCATATAGCAATATAAAGACACGGAAGAATAAAAACACAATAACCCCAAGGTAATGGTAGAAGAAAATAACTTCCTCCGGTGGTAAATGAAAAAGAAGAATGACAGATATGAAAGTTAAGTGTATATCAAGAATCAATACTGGATGAAGCATATTAACGAATGCTTTAAAGTATGAATTGGGGAGAAAGACTATAAGGTGTGAGCTGTGGAAATAAAGAAACGAAGGGGGTGGAATTATAGTAAAATATCAGACAAAGAAATCGAGACAAATTATCGCATTTAATCAAAGAAGATCCTGATTTCCTTAATCGCCGAAGAACCAAATCTTATTGCAAAGATTTTCTTTAAATCCCATGAATTCCGAAAATCAATCATAACTACGTTATCAGTTAAAACGAATATACGTTTACTCATTTCACTCTCTTGCGATAGCTTCACTTATACTCTTCGCGTAATCAAATTGTTTTATCTATATTACTCAATGATGATAAAACTCTATTTATCAACTCATATTCGTCATGAAAACATTTTTATAGTTTGCCATGACAACATCGATCAAATTTCGGGACGAAATTTCTTTAACGGGTAGGTACTGTGACGACCCGGAAATTTTCGATCAAATTTAAACTTAACCTTTATATGTTTCCGACACGATAAGCAGAATTTGTAATGTTGAATCTCAAAAAGTTTGGAACTACATTCATGTAATCAATTACCCTTTGACCGTGTTCGACGATTCACGAACAATTATGTGTATATAGATATGTATATATAATATATAATATTAACTGAAAACATTAACAAAGTATTAGATATATGATACTTTACATGAACATATTTGTTTCGATATATTTATCGACAGAATTAAGAGATAATATCAAATAATTGAATTATCAGATACATTATGATATGATTACGGGCCTATGTTATGAGGTCCACTGTGATTTAAGAAATCTATTCTTTTTGACAACTCAATACTTAACCAGTATGATAAAGATAACGATATTTATATTTTATTTTATTAAATATATAAAACGATTTAAATTAATATTATATATTTTTTTTATACGTGTATTATACGTACATAGTTTTATACTTTTACTATACTTTAACTTTATCTTTACTTTACTTTTACTTTACTTTAACTTTAATAATTCATACTTTAATACTTCACTTTAATAATTCATACTTTAATAATTCATTTTAATAATTCATACTTTAATAATTCACTTTAATAATTCATACTTTAATAATTCACTTTAATAATTCATACTTTAATAATTCACTTTAATAATTCATACTTTAATAATTCACTTTAATAATTCATACTTTAATAATTCATACTTTAATAATTCACTTTAATAATTCATACTTTAATAATTCACTTTAATAATTCATACTTTAATAATTCACTTTAATAATTCATACTTTAATAATTCATACTTTAATAATTCACTTTAATAATTCATACTTTAATAATTCACTTTAATAATTCATACTTTAATAATTCACTTTAATAATTCAAAAATCTATTATAAATAGAATTCAATAGGTTTCATTATTTCATAGAAACTTGAAAATATATTTCTCTAAACTCTCTCAATCGAATTACATATATATATATATATTTACTTAGTATTATTTCAAGATATTATTAGTATACATAAAATACTACGACGAAGTTATATTCTGACGATTTCAAAATAAGTTTTCAAATGGGATAGAGCTAAGGAAATTATGGATTATAGCTATGAAGGTTATGGGTATTGATCGAGGGTATTGCTCGTGAGGTCAACCTAACGTTTATCATTTTCGTTGCGTCTACGTACTTTCCTGCAATATTGAATCACAATATTGATATGTTCGTGAATCCGAGACAAACCCTGCACTTGTTCAGTGCCGTCATATACATAATTGCTACGAAATATAGTATTGTGAGTTTCATTTGCTCCCTTTTTATATATATTTTTGGGCTGAGAATACATGCGCTGATTTATAAATGTTTTACGAAATAGGCACAAGTACTAAAACTAATTCTATGTGGGTTTAAACCAGAAATATACCCTTATCTTGGTAACATTAAACTACTTGTCTATGTACGGTAGGCGCGAATCCTAAAGATAGATCTATTGGTTCTGACAAACCCCATCCTGACTATGGGATGCTTTAGTACTTCGAGGTTATTTTAAACACACCTGATCTGGTGTACTTCAGAGGGTAAAACATGAACGTTAAGGCTTGTTACCGGGTGCCTACAACTTATAGAATACTTTTATACACTTGCGAGTGTACGGATATCTATAGAAACTGAAATCTTGTGGTCTATTACTACTACGGAAATGATAGATTATGATAAACTAATGAACTCACCAACCTTTTGGTTGACACTTTAAAGCATGTTTATTCTCAGGTATTAAAGAAATCTTCCGCTGTGCATTAGCTCATTTTAAGGATATTACTTGGAGTCATTCAAGACATACTTTGAAAGACGTTGCATTCGAGTCGTTGAGTTCATCAAGATTAATATTAAGTCAATTATAGTTGGATGTAATATGAAATGGTATGCATGCCATCAATTTTTGATGTAAAGAAAGTTTGTCTTTTAAAAACGAATGCAATGTTTGTAAAACATATCATATAGAGGTCAAATACCTCGCAATGTAATCAACTATTGTGAATCGTTTATAATGTATATGAACGGGTCCTTTCAAGATATTACGCCAAATTCTTGTTACAGGTCACTATCTTTTTTTATTTGTCTTCCTTTCTGTTCTGCTCGTGATAATAGTCAACATACACCATTTTATATAAATCGATCACCTCTTCTATGTGGATTAAATCAGACGACTTCCATCATCATTATCAATTAAACCGTATTTTTTATTTTGCTGCTTAAAACATAAATTCTTAAAACAAACTCAACCTCTATGTTCGAGGTATGATTTAATCCATAAATCAATTTCAATTCGTTGCATTATGAAGAATTAACACAGAAATAAGAGAAACAGCACCGTATACCCCTATTCTTGGCTCGTTTTATCCAAAGCTCAAAACCAAACGAAATTACAAAATGTATAAATGTAGAAACTTTAGAAATCCTCCACTTAAACTATCTGCAAATTTTTAGACTCTAATTCTTTCGATTAAATCCGAATTTTGAAGTCAAAGTTTTTAAGAAAAAAGGTCAAACGTTGTTCAAAAATCAAATTGAAGGTTTTGTTGTAATTTCTGTTAAAATTGATAATCTCAGAAGTTTCTATAAATGATTTAAGAGGTGTTTCATGTTGTAATTATAAGCTAAAAGAATTCACAGTTTAAAAATGGATTTTTGTTCTTCGCGAGCTAAAACAGTGGGTATATATATATATATATATATATATATATATATATATATATATATATATATATATATATATATATATATATATATATATATATATATATATATATATATATATATATATATTGTTTGTTTGTTTCTGTTAATACAAATCAACACCATGAATCATTTATGTTCTAATGGAAGGACCTAATGATTTAGATTAGTTAGTGGTTATGATTGGTTTTAGTTCCATTCGATTGTTATGTTGAGGAAGAAGATGAGTAAACAGATTTCGAGTTAAATAAATATGGAAGTGATATTATAACAGAAAAACGGTTTAGTTCAGATGGTTAGGGAGGTGTTGGGTGAACGGGAGGTCATGGGTTCGAGCCCGGGCAGGGGCATTTATTTTTCTGAAAGGGCTGATACATTAAGGTAGCCTCTCTAACATTTTTTTTATTTATTATTATTTTTATTTTTATTATTATTATTATTATTATTATTATTATTATTATTATTATTATTATTATTATTATTATTATTATTATTATTATTATTATTATTATTATAATTATTATTATTATTATTATTATTAATTATTGTTATTATTATGTTAATTATTATTATTACAAACAATAATAAAATGATTATTATTATCATTAATCTAATTAACAATATTATCAATATTATTATTATTAGTATTATCATTTAGTATTATAATTGTTATTATTGTTACAAAAATAACTATTAGTTATCAGTTATTATTATTATCATGATTATAATTACAATTATGATTATTATTATTATTATTATTATTATTACTAATATTATTATCATAACTATCACTAGCAGTAAAATTATTATTTTAGTTATTATAATTATAAGTACTATTATTATTATTAGTATTATTATTATTATTACCACTAAGGTTAAAATATAATACCATTATGATTAAATCATTATTTTAGTATTATTATTATTAAGTTTATGATTATTATTATTATTATAATTAAGTATTAGTAAGTAATATCATTATTGATAATATTATTATTAAGTATTAATGATGTGTTTATCATTAATAATATTGTCATTTAAGTATTGTTATCATTATTATTATTATGATTAATATTATTATTATTATGAAATAATAGAAATTATTATTTTATTTCATTAATATTAGTATTAGCATCATTCATAAACATTAGTATTATTAATTTACTTTTACTTATAATTAATATTATCATCATAAAAATTATAATCTTTATCGTTTTATTACTAAAATAAGTATTAATATTATTATTATCCGTAATATCTATATTATTATTATTATTATTAAAATAATTATAATTATAAAAATAGAAGTTTAAAAGACTTGGTTAAGATAATAATTATAAAAATTGAAGATTATATATAAAGATATATTTAATATACTTAACTTAACTATATTAATATTATTATGTACAAAATAAAAATATATAAATAAATAATAAAACTTATAAATTATTAACTATAACAATTACACCACTAATAAAAATATATAAATTTATTCGATTACAAGAATATGTTTTAATACATATATGAATTATATAGGTTCGTGAATCCGAGGCTAACCTTGCACTTGTTCAATGCCGTCATATGTATTTTTACTACAAAATACAGTATCGTGAGTTTCATTTGCTCCATTTTTAAATACTTTTGCAATATACATTTTTGGGACTGAGAATACATGCGCTGTTTTTATAAATGTTTGACGAAATAGACACAAGTAATTAAAACTACATTCTATGGCTGGATTATTAAACCGAATATGCCCCTTTTTAGTCTGGTAATCTAAGAATTAGGGAACAGACACCCTAATTGACGATAATCCTAAAGATAGATCTATCGAGCCCAACAAGCCCCATCCAAAGTAACGGATGCTTTAGTACTTCGAATTTATCATGTCCGAAGGGAGTCCCAGAATGATGGGGATATTCTATATGCATCTTGTTAAGGTCGGTTACCAGGTGTTCACCATATGAATGATTTTTATCTCTATGCAGTGTGAAATGCCTGATATGAGTTGATGTTTATGAGAAATGGAAACGAAAATCTTGTGGTCTATTAAATTAATGGAAATGATTGTTTATGATAAAGACATCTTCCGCTTGAAAGCATGTTTATTCTCAGGTATTAAAGACATCTTCCGCTGTGCATTTGCTCATTTTAAAGATATTACTTTGAGTCATTCATGGCATATTTCAAAAGACGTTGCATTCAAGTTGTTGAGTTCAATAAAGATTATTATTAAGTAAATGACAGATTAGATCATTTATATTTGATTATTATGAAATGGTATGCATGTCTGTCAACTTTCGATGTAATGAAAGTTTGTCTTTTAAAAACGAATGCAATGTTTGTAAAATGTATCATATAGAGGTCAAATACCTCGCAATGTAACCATATGTTATAGTATTCATCCTTATGGATTAGGACGGGTCGTCTCAACGCATAAACACGATCGTCATATATAAAACTGGTTAAAATATTTTTAACAAATAGTGTAGCGAATCTTGTGTGCATGCATTATTCGTTAACACAAACTTTTTAAAAAAAATACCCGTCAAATTAAAGTCATGCCATCCAATGAGCTTGCAAACACTCCTCGTTATTTTTTGATTATGGTGAGACCTAATCGAATTATAGCCACGAGGTGGATTTTCAGTTACGAGTGTAGTGACCCAAACTTTTCCATGATTATATATTAATTGAAAACTATATTTACATGATTAAATGTTTCCAACATGTTAAGCAATCAAACTTGTTAAGACTTGAATAAATTGAAATAGGTTTCATATAGACAATTGACCACCTAAGTTGACCGGTGATTCACGAACGTTAAAACTTGTAAAAACTATATGATATATATATATATATATATATATATATATATATATATATATATATATATATATATATATATATATATATATATGATTATATATATAGTTAACATGATATTATGATAAGTAAGTATCTCATTAGGTATTTTAACAATGAGTTATATACATAAAATTGAGTTTATTGAATTAAGAAACTCGAAACTATATATATATAACGATTATCGTTATAACAACGTCTTACTAAATACATATGAATCATATTAAGATATTGATACACTATGTTTAACATGATAAAATGATAATTAAGTATATCATTAAGTGTGTTAACAATGAACTACATATGTAAAACAAGACTACTAACTTAAGAATTTCGAAACGAGACATATATGTAACGATTATCGTTGTAACAACATTTAACTGTATATATATCATACTAAAATATATTAATATATCATAATATCATGATAATGTAATAATTTAACATCTCTTTAGATATAATAAACAATGGGTTAACAACATTTAACAAGATCGTTAACCTAAAGGTTTCAAAACAACATTTACATGTAACGACTAACGATGACTTAACGACTCAGTTAAAATGTATATACATGTAGTTTTTTAATATTTATTCATACACTTTTTAAAGACTTCAAGACACTTATCAAAATACTTCTACTTAACAAAAATGCTTACAATTACATCCTCGTTCAGTTTCATCAACAATTCTACTCGTATGCACCCGTATTCGTACTCGTACAATACACAGCTTCTAAATGTATGTACTATTGGTATATACACTCTAATTATCAGCTCTTAGCAGCCCATGTGAGTCACCTAACACATGTGGGAACCATCATTTGGCAACTAGCATGAAATATCTCATAAAATTACAAAAATATTAGTAATCATTCATGACTTATTTACATGTAAATAAAATTACACATCCTTTATATCTAATCCATATACCAACGACCAAAAACACCTACAAAAACTTTCATTTTTCAATTTTCTTCATCTAATTGATCTCTCTCAAGTTCTATCTTCAAGTTCTAAGTGTTCTTCATAAATTCTATAAGTTCTAGTTTCATAAAATCAAGAATACTTTCAAGTTTGCTAGCTTACTTCCAATCTTGTAAAGTGATCATCCAACCTCAACAAATCTTTCTTATTTATAGTAAGATATTTTTCTAATACAAGGTAATACTCATATTCAAACTTTGATTCAATTTCTATAACTATAACAATCTTATTTCGAGTGGAAATCTTACTTGAACTTGAAATCACTAGAACATAGTTTAGTTAATTCTAAACTTGTTCGCAAACAAAAGTTAATCCTTCTAATTTGACTTTTAAAATCAACTAAACACATGTTCTATATTTATATGATATGCTAACTTAATGATTTAAAACCTGGAAACACGAAAAACACCGTAAAACCGGACATACGCCGTCGTAGTAACACCGCGGGCTGTTTTGGGTTTGATAATTAAAAACTATGATAAACTTTGATTTAAAAGTTGTTCTTCTGGGAAAATGATTTTTCTTATGAACATGAAACTATATCCAAAAATCATGGTTATACTCAAAGTGGAAGTATGTTTTTCAAAATGGTCATCAAGACGTCGTTCTTTCGACTGAAATGACTACCTCTTACAAAAATAACTTGTAACTTATAATTCCGACTATAAACCTATACTTTTTTTTAGATTCATAAAATATAGTTCAATATGAAACCATAGCAATTTGATTCACTCAAAACGGATTTAAAACGACGAAGTTATGGGTAAAACAAGATTGGATATTTTTTGATTGTTGTAGCTACGGGAAATATTGTAACAATTCTATACAAATCATATCCTAGCTAACTTATATTGTATTATACATGTATTATAATATATTATGTAATCTTAGGATACCATAGACAAGTATGCAAATGTTTTGACATATCATATCGACCCATCTATATATATTATTTGGAACAACCATAGACACTCTATATGCAGTAATGTTGGAGTTAGCTATACAGGGTTGAGGTTGATTCCAAAAATATATATACTTTGAGTTGTGATCTAGCCTGAGACGTGTATACACTGGGTCGTGGATTGATTCAAGATAATATATATCAATTTATTTCTGTACATTTAACTATGGACAACTAGTTGTAGGTTACTAACGAGGACAGCTAACTTAATAAACTTAAAACATCAAAATGTATTAAAAATGTTGTAAATATATTTTGAACATACTTTGATATATATGTACATATTTCTTATAGGTTCGTGAATCGACCAGTGGCCAAGTCTTACTTCCCGACGAAGTAAAAATCTATGAAAGTGAGTTATAGTCCCACTTTTAAAATCTAATATTTTGAGATGAGAATACATGCAGTTTTATAAATGTTTTACGAAATAGACACAAGTAAATGAAACTACATTATATGGGTGAATGATCGAAGCCGAATATGCCCCTTTTGCTTGGTAACCTAAGAATTAGTAAACCGATCTACTAATTGACGCGAATCCTAAAGATAGATCTATTGGGCCTAACGAACCCCATCCGAAGTACCGGATGCTTTAGTACTTCGAATTTATTTTTATCATGTCCGAAGGATTTTCCGGAATGATAGGGGATATTCTTATATGCATCTTGTTAATGTCGGTTACCAGATGTTCACCATATGAATGAATTTTATCTCTATGTATGGGATGTGTATTGAAATATGAAATCTTGTGGTCTATTATTATGATTTGAGAATATATAGGTTAAACCTATAACTCACCAACATTTTTGTTGACGTTTTAAGCATGTTTATTCTCAGGTGATTATTAAGAGCTTCCGTTGTTGCATACTAAAATAAGGACAAGATTTGGAGTCCATGCTTGTATGATATTATGTGAAAACTGAATTCAAGAAACTTATTTTTGATGTAATATATTCTTATTGTAAACCATTATGCAATGGTCGTGTGTAAACGGTATATTTTAGATTATCATTATTTGATAATCTACGTAATGCTTTTTAAACCTTTATCGATAAAATAAAGGTTATGGTTATTTTAAAAATGAATGCAGTCTTTGAAAAATGTCTCATATAGAGGTCAAAACCTCGCGACTAAATCAATTAATATGGAACGTTTATAATCAATATGAACGGGACATTTCAGTTGGTATCCGAGCGTTAGTCTTAGAGAACCAGAAAATTGCATTAGTGTGTCTTACTGAGTTTGTTAGGATGCATTAGTGAGTCTGGACTTCGACCGTGTTTTCCTTCAAAAACGATTGCTTAACATTGGGAAGATTACCAATTTTCCGATGAAAGTTAATAATGGTCAATGGTGTTTCAGTTGAGGAAGCAAAATATTGGGAAGATTACCAATTTTCCGATGAATTGGATCCCGATGAGGATTCCGATGATGTTATAGAAATTACCTCGACC
Organism: Rutidosis leptorrhynchoides; assembly: GCF_046630445.1. Lineage (NCBI taxonomy): Eukaryota > Viridiplantae > Streptophyta > Magnoliopsida > Asterales > Asteraceae > Rutidosis > Rutidosis leptorrhynchoides. Next base: position 255,633,095 of record NC_092339.1, read on the forward strand.
CAATTTAATAAAGCGAAAGAAAATAATAAGGGAAAAGGTATAAAAATAGAGAAACCCGATTCCAACCCCGATGAACTTTATATGTATCGACAACATCCGTATTTCCTAAAATGTAACAATGACCCGGGAACCTCTAAACCACCAGGTTTTTCTAAACCATTGTGGAAAACGACGGCTCGTATTAGAGGAACACCATATATTCCTAGAAAATTAGGAAAATGAACCAAGTTCGAAGAAGAAGAAACCAGTGATTCAGATTAGAGGGTTGTAATCATGTTATGTATTATATGTATTGTAGTGTGCTTGTACTTTTATGTTCTATGTAAAAATTGCTTGTATTGTTTGTTAATTATCTTTTACGAATCTAATCCTTGTCTATTTTACAGTATAAAAACAAAATGGACGTTAAGGGTAGACAACCGAATATTTTAGAAGACCTACCAGAGGATATGATTGAGGAAATCTTGTCTAGAATCGGTCAGAATTCATCAGCACATTTAGTTATGGCGAAATTAACTTGTCAAACATTTGAAAGACTTTCCAGAAATGCCTTAGTTTATAAAAGGCTTTCCTTTGATAGGTGGGGTATATCACATTGGGGAGACCGTAAGTTACGCCGTGTTTTCTTTAAAGCATTAAATGCGGGGAACCCAAATGCAATTTTACGCTACGGGTTAAGAACCTATTTTGACTCAACTTATACCAACATAGGATTTCGTGAATAAGAAAGAGCTTCTAACATGCAACATAAAGAAGCATGTTATGCTTACGGGTTAGTGATGTTCGCTTCTTACCAAAGTGAGAAAAAGAACATCGGATTGCAACTTTTAAATAAAACCTTCCCACAAGTGACGGATTCAGTAGTTGGGGTGAGAAACAAGGTTTTTAGATTATTACGGGGCTGTTGGACATTACGAAACCCTCGTCCTTTTGACGACATTACAACATGCTGCCTAGCCAATGGTCATAACGGTTATTTTCCACAAGACCAAGGATGGGAAGTCGCCTTAGTAAAACCAGAATGCATGACTTGTTTCCAGACTTATGAATTACGTGTCTTTATTTCCTTTGCTAAACAACTTGCGTATTAACTATATTTATCTTCAAAACTGTCCTGTATCATAGTGCACTATATTTCATGTTATATGTAATATAGCGAAGTTGTAAGTTTGAAGAATATTTGTATGTGATATATTATTATAATCAGTTTTTCATATGGAATTGTAGTAGTTGAATTGTATATTAGCTACTAAGTATGAACTTAACGGGTAGGTAGTACCCGAATTTAAACTTATAAAACGCTAATATGAAGAAAAAGCTTTTATAAATGAGTTCATATTATGCTACGAAATACTATTGACTACTCTTAATATTCTGTATGATTAACTCGATTCAGTTGGCTATTTTGAAGGAAATGGCACCGACTACTCGACACACCATGAATATGAGGGAATAGGAATTTCGTACCTTTCTTGCTACAAACATAGCCGCAGTACAGGCTGCGCTACATACCAACAATAACTCTGAATCTAGCAATGCAGCTAACGGCACAAGAAATCGTGTAGGATGCTCCTACAAAGAATTCACTGCCTGCAAACCTTTAGAATTTGATGGAACTGAAGGACCAATTGGAATGAAACGATGGACTGAGAAAGTCGAATCGGTGTTTTCCATAAGTAAGTGTACTGAAGAGGACAAAGTTAAGTACGCTACGCATACCTTCACAGGTACTGCGTTAACGCGGTGGAACACCTATCTTGAACAGGTAGGACAAAATGCTGCTTACGCACTACCGTGGTCGGCATTCAAGCAATTGATGAACGAGCAGTACCGTCCTAGAAACGAAGTCAATAAAATCAAGGCAGAACGTAGAGAGTTACGAACACAAGGGTTCGACGTTACCACATATGAACGACGATTCACAGAGTTGTGCCTATTGTGTCCGGGAGCATTCAAAGATGAAGAAGAGAAGATCGACGCGTTTGTAAAAGGGTTACCAGTAAGGATTCAAGAAGATGTGAGTTCACACGAGCCCGCTTCTATACAGAAGGTAAGTCGAATGGCTCATAAACTCATAAATCAGATTGAGGGAAGAATTAAAGAGCAGGCGTCCAAAGAAGCCAACACAAAACAACTCAAGAGGAAGTAGGAGGAAAACGGTGACAAGAGTCACCAGTACAATAACAACAACAATTACAACCACAATCGCAACAACTATCCCAACAACCGCAACAACAATCGCAATAATTACCGCAATCCTAACAATAACTACAACAAACATCCCAACAACAACAACAACTACAACAACCATTTCAACAACAATAACAATCCCAAAAACAACCTTAATAACAACAACGGCAACAAAAACCAAAAACAGCCATGTCATAGGTGTGAAGAAAATCATCAGGGGTTTTGCACGACATTTTGCAATAGGTGTAAAAAATGGTCATAGCGCGACAAAGTGTGAGGTCTACGGACCAAAGTTTAACAGAACTAAAGGAACAAATAATGTCGGAACAAGTAATACCGAAACAAATAGTGTCGGAGCAAGTAATACCAACGCGGTTTGTTATAAATGTAGAAAACCGGGCGATATTATTAGAAATTGCCCGAATCAGGGGAATACTAATGGGCAGGGCCGTGGAAGAGTTTTAATATTAATGCGGCAGAAGCACAGGAAGACCCGGAGCTTGTTACGGGTACGTTTCTTATTGACGATATATCTGCTTATGTTTTATTTGATTCGGGTGCGGATAGAAGCTATATGAGTAGAGAATTTTATGCTAAATTAAGTTGCCCATTGACGCCTTTGGATAATAAATTTTTACTCGAATTGGTAAATGGTAAATAATTTCAGTATATAATATATGTCGGGATAGAGAAATTAAACTGGGTGATGAAACATTTAAGATTGATTTAATACCAGTCAAGTTAGGGAATTTTGATGTAATAATTGGCATGGACTGGTTGAAAAAGGTGAGAGCAGAGGTCGTTTGTTACAAGAATGCGATTAGCATTATGCGTGAAAAAGGAAAACCTTTAATGTGTACGGAGAAAAGAACAATGAGAAGTTAAATCTTATTAGTAGTTTGAAGGCGCAAAAACTAATAAGAAAAGGTTGTTACGTCATTCTAGCACACATCGAGGAAGTTAAACCTGAAGAAAAGAACATCAGTGATGTTCCCGTCGCAAAAGAATTTTTCGATGTATTTCCAAAAGAATTACCGGGATTACCCCTACATCGATCCGTTGAATTTCAAATAGACCTTGTACCAGGAGCTGCACCAATAGCTCGTGCTCTATACAGACTCGCACCCAGCGAAATGAAAGAATTACAACGTCAGTTACAGGAACTTTTAGAGCGTGGTTTCATTCGACCAAGCACATCACCATGGGGAGCTCCTGTTTTGTTTGTCAAGAAGAAAGATGGTACATTCAGGTTGTGTATCGACTACCGAGAGTTGAACAAACTTACCATCAAGAACCGCTACCCACTACCGAGAATCAACTACTTATTTGATCAACTACAAGGCTCGTCGGTTTATTCGAAGATCGATTTACGTTCTGGATATCATCAAATGCGGGTGAAGGAGGATGATATTCCAAAGACTGCTTTTAGGACGCGTTACAGTCATTATGAGTTTATGGTTATGCCATTTGGATTGACTAACGCACCAGCTGTGTTCATGGACCTCATGAATCGAGTGTGTGAGCCATATCTTGACAAGTTTGTCATTGTTTTCATCGATGACATACTTATTTACTCGAAGAATGATCAAGAGCACGAAGAACATTTGAGAAAAGTGCTAGAGTTACTGAGAAAAGAAAAACTGTACGCAAAGTTTTCAAAGTGTGCATTTTGGTTTGAAGAAGTTCAATTCCTCGGTCATATAGTGAACAAATAAGGTATTCAAGTGGATCCAGCAAAGATTGAAACCGTTGAAAAGTGGGAAACCCCAAAAACTCCGAAACACATACGCCAATTTTTAGGGCTAGCTGGTTATTACAGGATATTAATCCAAGATTTTTCTAAAATAGCAAAACCCTTGACTGCATTAACGCATAAAGGGAGGAAATTTGAATGGAAGGATGAACAAGAAAAAGCGTTTCAATTGTTGAAGAAAAAGTTAACTACGGCACCTATATTGTCATTACCTGAAGGGAATGATGATTTTGTGATATATTGTGACGCCTCAAAGCAAGGTCTCGGCTGTGTATTAATGCAACAAATGAAAGTAATTGCTTATGCGTCTAGACAATTGAAGATTCACGAGCAGAATTATACGATGCATGATTTGGAATTAGGCGCGGTTGTTTTTGTATTAAAGACTTGGAGGCACTACTTATATGGGGTCAAAAGTATTATATATACCGACCACAAAAGTCTTCAACACATATTTAATCAGAAACAACTGAACATGAGGCAGCGCAGATGGATTGAATTATTGAATGATTACGACTTTAAGATTCGTTACCACCCAGTGAAGGCGAATATGGTAGCCGACGCTTTGAGTAGAAAGGACAGAGAACCTATACGGGTAAAAGCTATGAATATAATTATTCGTACTAACCTTACTACTCAAATAAAGGAGGCGCATCAGGGAGTTGTAAAAGAAGGAAAGTTGAAGAATGAAATACCCAAAGGATCGGAGAAACATCTTAATATTCGGGAAGACGGAACCCGGTATAGGGCTGAAAGAATTTGGGTACCAAAGTTTGGAGATGTGAGAGAAAAGGTACTTAAGGAAGCACATAAAACCAGATATTCAATACATCCTTAAGCCGGGAAGATGTACAAAGATCTCAAGAAACACTTTTGGTGGTCGGGTATGAAAGTTGATATTGCTAAATACATAGGAGAATGTTTGACGTGTTCTAAGGTCAAAGCTGAACATCAGAAACCATCAGGTCTACTTCAACAACCTAAAATCCCGGAATGGAAATGGGAAAACATTACCATGGATTTCATCACAAAATTGCCAAGGACTGCAAGTGGTTTTGATACTATTTGGGTAATAGTTGATCGTCTCACCAAATCAGCACACTTCCTGCCAATAAGAGAAGATGACAAGATGGAGAAGTTAGCATGACTGTATTTGAAGGAAGTCGTCTCCAGACATGGAATACCAATCTCTATTATCTCTGATAGGGATGGCAGATTTATTTCAAGATTCTGGCAGACATTATGTCAAGCATTAGGAACTCGTCTAGACATGAGTACTGCCTATCATCCACAAACTGATGGGCAGAGCGAAAGGATGATACAAACGCTTGAAAACATGCTACGAGCATGTGTTATTGATTTTGAAAACAGTTGGGATCGACATCTACCGTTAGCATAATTTTCCTACAACAACAGCTACCATTCAAGCATTGAGATGGCGCCGTTTGAAGCACTTTATGGTAGAAAGTGCAGGTCTCCGATTTGTTGGAGTGAAGTGGGGGATAGACAGATTACGGGGCCGGAGATAATACAAGAAAATACCGAGAAGATCATCCAAATTCAACAACGGTTGAAAACCGCCCAAAGTCGACAAAAGAGCTACGCCGACATTAAAAGAAAAGATATAGAATTTGAAATTGGAGAGATGGTCATGCTTAAGGTTGCACCTTGGAAAGGCGTTGTTCGATTTGGTAAATGAGGGAAATTAAATCCACGGTATATAGGACCATTCAAGATTATTGATCGTGTCGGACCAGTAGCTTACCAACTTGAATTACCACAACAACTCGAGGCTATATATAACACTTTCCACGTCTTAAATTTGAAGAAATGTTTTTCTAAAGAAGATCTCACTATTCCGTTAGACGAAATCCAAATCAATGAAAAACTTCAATTCATCGAAGAACCCGTCGAAATAATGGATCGTGGGGTTAAAAGACTTAAGCAAAACAAGATACCAATTGTTAAAGTTTGATGGAATGCTCGTAGAGAACTCGAGTTCACCTGGGAACGAGAAGATCAGATGAAGAAGAAATACCCGCACTTATTTCCAAAAGATACGTCAACACCTCCAACTGCTTAAAATTTCGGGACGAAATTTATTGAACGGGTAGGTACTGTAGTGACCCGAACTTTTCCATGATTATATATTAATTGAAAACTATATTTGCCTGATTAAATATTTCCAACATGTTAAGCAATCAAACTTGTTAAGACTTGATTAAATTGAAATAGGTTTCATATAGACAATTGACCACCCAAGTTGACCGGTGATTCACGAATGTTAAAACTTGTAAAAACTATATGATAATATATATATATGATTATATATATAGTTAACATGATATTATGATAAGTAAGTATCTCATTAGGTATTTTAACAATGAGTTATATACATAAAATTGAGTTTATTGACTTAAGACTCTAGAAACTATATATATAACGATTATCGTTATAACAACGTCTTACTAAATACATATAAATCATATTAAGAAATTGATACACTATGTTTAACATGATAAAATGATAATTAATTATATCATTAAGTGTGTTAACAATGAACTACATATGTAAAACAAGACTACTAACTTAAAAATTTCGAAACGAGACATATATGTAACGATTATCGTTGTAACAACATTTAACTGTATATATATCATACTAAAATATATTAATATATCATAATATCATGATAATGTAATAATTTAACATCTCTTTAGATATAATAAATAATTGGTTAACAACATTTAACAAGATCGTTAACCTAAAGGTTTCAAAACAACATTTATATGTAACGACTAACGATAACTTAACGACTCAGTTAAAATGTATATACATGTAGTGTTTTAATATGTATTCATACACTTTTGAAATACTTCAAGACACTTATCAAAATACTTCTACTTAACAAAAATGCTTACAATTACATCCTCGTTCAGTTTCATCAACAATTCTACTCGTATGCACCCGTATTCATACTCGTACAATACACAGCTTCTAAATGTATGTACTATTGGTATATACACTCCAATGATCAGCTCTTAACAGCCCATGTGAGTCACCTAACACATGTGTGAACCATCATTTGGCAACTAGGATGAAATATCTCATAAAATTACAAAAATATTAGTAATCATTCATGACTTATTTACATGAAAACAAAATTACACATCCTTTATATCTAATCCATATACCAACGACAAAAAACACCTACAAACACTTTCATTCTTAAATTTTATTCATCTAATTGATCTCTCTCAAGTTCTATCTTCAAGTTCTAAGTGTTCTTCATAAATTCTTTAAGTTCTAGTTTCATAAAATCAAGAATACTTCCAAGTTTGGTAGCTTACTTCCAATCTTGTAAAGTGATCATCCAACCTCAAGAAATCTTTCTTATTTACAGTAAGATATCTTTCTAATACAATATAATACTCATATTCAAACTTTGATTCAATTTCTATAACTATAACAATCTTATTTCGAGTGGAAATCTTACTTGAACTTGTTTTCGTGTCATGATTCTGCTTCAAGAACTTTCAAGCCATCCAAGGATCCTTTGAAGCTAGATATATTTTTCTCATTTCCAGTAGGTTTATCCACAAAACCTGAGGTAGTAATGATGTTCATAACATCATTCGATTCATATATATAAAACTACCTTATTCGAAGGTTTAAACTTGAAATTACTAGAACATAGTTTAGTTAATTCTAAACTTGTTTGCAAACAAAAGTTAATCCTTCTAACTTGAATTTTAAAATCAACTAAACACATGTTCTATATCTATATGATATGCTAATGATTTAAAACCTGGAAACACGAAAAATACCGTAAAACCGGACATACGCCGTCGTAGTAACACCGCGGGCTGTTTTGGGTTTGATAATTAAAAACTATGATAAACTTTGATTTAAAAGTTGTTCTTCTGAAAAAATGATTTTTCTTATGAACATGAAACTATATCCAAAAATCATGGTTATACTCAAAGTGGAAGTATGGTTTTCAAAATGGTCATCAGGACGTCGTTCTTTCGACTGAAATGACTACCTCTTACAAAAACGACTTGTACCTTATATTTTCGACTATAAACCTATATTTTTATTTGTTTAGATTCATAAAATAAAGTTCAATTAGAAACCATAGCAATTTGATTCACTCAAAACGGATTTAAAACGAAGAAGTTATGGGTAAAACAAGATTAGATATTTTTTGATTGTTGTAGCTACGGGAAATATTGTAACAATTCTATACAAATCATATCCTAGATAACTTATATTGTATTATACATGTATTCTAATATATTATGTAATCTTAGGATACCATAGACACGTATGCAAATGTTTTGACATATCATATCGACCCATCTATATATATTATTTGGAACAACCATAGACACTCTATATGCAGTAATGTTGGAGTTAGCTATACAGGGTTGAGGCTGATTCCAAAAATATATATACTTTGAGTTGTGATCTAGTCTGAGACGTGTATACACTGGGTCGTGGATTGATTCAAGATAATATATATCAATTTATTTCTGTACATTTAACTATGGACAACTAGTTGTAGGTTACTAACGAGGACAGCTGACTTAATAAACTTAAAACATCAAAATATATTAAAAATGTTGTAAATATATTTTGAACATACTTTGATATATATGTACATATTTATTATGTGACGACCCAGAAATTTCCGATAAAATTTAAACTTAATCTTTATTTTTATATGATTTCGACACGATAAGCAAGGTCCGTAATATTGAGTCTTCAAATTTCTTTTGAATTATTTGTATAGATTCAGTTAAACCTTGACCATGCTGACGATTCATGAACGATTATATGTAAGTATATATATATATATATATATATATATATATATATATATATATATATATATATATATGATTATATGTAAGTATATATATATATATATATATATATACATATATACATATATATATACATACATATATATATACATATACATATATATATACATATACATATATATATATATATATATATATATATATATATATATATATATATATATATATATATAAAATATATAATAAGTTGAAATAATAAAATATAATTTAAACCTTTGAAATAAATATGTTAATAAAATATGAAATAATTATGTTATAATTTAAAATGAATCTATATATAAATAGATATGATTCTAGGTATAGATAAAAATATATTGTAATATATAAAGTGTGTAAATATTCAATTATATATTATATAATTAGTAAACATTACATAAATAATAAATTGTAACATTAACATATTAGAAGTAATTACAAGTAACATTATAGTTGTTAATATCATTACTTTCATTATGATTAAAGATAAATATTACCATTATTAGTATTATTATAAATTTAATTATTATTAGTATTAGGGTTATTAAAAGTATTATTTAACTTGATTACCAGAACTGTCATTTTATTATAGTCATTATTCTTATTAGTATTATTATGATCTTAATATCATTAATAATATTACTTTCTCTAATTAATTATTATCATTACTAGTTTTGTTATTATTAAAGTTATTAATTAATATTAATATTAATGTAAAATATTAATGTTGGTATTAGTTATAATATTATGTTTCCTAATATGTAAAATAAAGATATATTGATATATAAAACTATCAGATAACTGATATATAGATATAAATACGGGGATTATGTAGACTATATATATCTATATAATACAGATTTATATATAAATATAAATACAGTATATATACACATAAATACAAGAAAATACGTATTCAGTTTTCAATCACTCTCAAATTTTATATAATTTGTTTGCTGTCTCTTGAATCGTACCAATTAAAGATCTAATCACAGATACATTCCAAAATCTGTTAGCAGTACACATCGTCCTTTTTTTCTTTATTTCTTTTCATGAACGTTTCCTTCTTGCTGACAGATTCAATTTGGCATTATATAAAATAAATCCAGTAGTTATTCGATATCAGACAACTCACATTATCATTCAAAAATTACAAAAAACCATAAACAATTTCTTTTTTTTTATCTCGTTTCAAATCATCAGCAAACCCACTTGATGATGCAACCACCATGTGCCATTGACAACAAACTGCTACCATTTTATTTCACCGTCACCTCCTTTCTTCTTTGATAATAGGTCACCACTTTCTTCGATCCCCATTATCAAACCACGATTATAAGTGCCGCTATTATGTTCAGGATTGTGCCAATAACATCAACTAAACAACCATCTTTCACCTTGTGTAACCTCCACTTTGAACCCACACAACCGCCACCTTAATTAGCTGATATAAATCGTTATTGTTGCAACTAATCTTCACTTCAAATAAACCAACGATCCATCACCAATTATGTATTAAGTTTTCTGTTTCTTCCTCGTTTGCTAACCAAGAACCCATATCACCACTCACAACTGCATTAAACTACTTCTGATATATAACAACACGGTTGCGATTCATCTTGTTTAAATAAAACTCAAAAACCTGCATTTGCTACAGCTACAACTCTTCTTCTATTCTTCTATTCACGATATTACTGTTACAACCTACCGTATATTTCTCTTCTTCTTCTTTGCTGTTCGAAAACAGGCCACTGAAACTATATATAAACATCGCTGCTGATTTTATTTTCTTCTTGCAATTGAGCAGGCTTAATATAAATAATGCTAGGGACAATGCAAGGATATTGATTAGAGAATAAAGTGATAACAATGGTTATTAATAATGGTGAGTGCATGCTGAGTTGTATTGATTTCTACCGTTTGAAAACTTTCTATCACCAAATCCGAAACCCCGCCCTTCTACTTTCTGTTTTCTAATCCCACTTGTGAACTACTTTATATTATCCTCATAAAGCAGGAATAAAGAAATAATATAGATTATAGTGGGGAACTTAGGGTGTCGGTGGAAAAGAGGAACAAATATCAAACGTATAGTATCAAGGGTAATGATCATGATGATCAATCTTGATGATGACGGTATTGAACGAATAAGAAACATGTAGACCTGCTAATTTCCTTTTTGTTTCCAATACTGATCGAAACTAAGAACTTACAAATGAGGGCCGTATTATAGTTTTGGACTAACCATGTTGGGCCATTTAGTTTTACTTGGATCCGTATTATTTAAAGGTATATTGGGCCATGTACTCACTATATTTTCTTGGGCCAAAACCTTCTTTGTTCAAATGGGCCGAATTCTTTTGAATGTTGGGCCATGTTTCTGGAGTTGGGCCGTGGTTATTGTTGTTGGGCCACATTATTCGTTTTCTACAATTGGGCCGAGGTGTTTGATCATGAGAATGATAAATCGAGTTGTTAATTTATGAAGAAGGAAACAGATTATAAACGTTTTATATATATTTATATTGTGTATTAACACAAGAAAGCTGAGATGGAGGAATGGTCTAAGGAGTTTTTTGATTAGCAAGAGGTCTTGGGTTCGAGCCCGGGCTATGACATATATTTTTAGGATTTCTTAGAAGGTAGTCTCCTTTTATATTATTATTATTATAAGTATTATTATTATATTATTATTATTATTATTATTAGTATTTTTGTTATTAAGTATTATAGATAATAATTATTTATTTCTTTTACCATTATTATTATTACAACTACATTATTATTTAATATCAATATTACTATCAATATTACTATTAGTATTATTATTATTACAATAAAAGTTAGTTATATATAAAATATACTTAATAAAACTATATTTTATGAATTATTTATTTAAAGTATATAAAGTAAATATATTTAAGTTAATAATGAAACACACGAATTACCAAAATAACAGTTATATTAATAATAATACATAAATTTATTCGACTTCAATTATATGTGTTAATATATATACTTGATATAGGTTCGTGAATCCGAGGCCAACCCTATACTTGTTCAATGACGTCATATGTATTTTTACTACAAAATACAGTATAGTGAGTTTCATTACTCCCTTTTTAAATGCTTTTGCAATATATATTTTTGGTACTGAGAATACATGCGCTTTTATAAATGTTTTATGAAATAGACACAAGTAATCGAAACTACATTATATGGTTGAATGATCGAAGCCGAATATGCCCCTTTTAGCTTGGTAGCCTAAGAATTAGGGAACATCACTAATTTTGAGAATTAGTGCACGCCTAATTGACGCGAATCCTAAAGATAGATCTATGGGACCGACGAACCCCATCCAAAGTACCGGATGCTTTAGTACTTCGATGTTGTTTTTATCATGTCCGAAGGATTTCCCGGAATGATAGGGGATATTCTTATATGCATCTTGTTAATGTCGGTTACCAGGTGTTCAATCCATATGAATGATATTTTTGTCTCTATGCATGGGACGATGTTTATGAGAAATTGAAATATGAAATCTTGTGGTCTATTAAAATTATGAAATGATTATTTATGTTAAATTAATGAACTCACCAACCTTTTGGTTGACACTTTAAAGCATGTTTATTCTCAGGTACGAAAGAAATCTTCCGCTGTGCATTTACTCATTTTTTAGAGATATTACTTGGAGTCGTTCATGGCATATTTCAAAAGACGATGCATTCGAGTCATTAAGTTCATCAAGATTGATAAAAAGTCATTCATAGTCTGGATATCTTATGAAATAGTATGCATGTCTGTCAACTTTCATTGTAATGGAAATTTGTCTTTTTAAAAATGAATGCAATGTTTGTAAAATGTATCATATAGAGGTCAAGTACCTCGCGATGAAACCAAATGTAATGTATTCATCCAGATGGATTAGGACGGGTCATTAGAGTTGGTATCAGAGCGGTGGTCTTAGCGAACCAGGTCTTGCATTAGTGTGTCTAACTGATAGTTGTTAAGATGCATTAGTGAGTCTGGACTTCGACCGTGTCTGCATGTCAAGAGTTTTTCTTATCATTTAATGTCGAAAATTACCTGCTTATCATTCTTAGGGAATCATCTTCTTATCATTTTTAGTCTAAACACATCATACTGCAATGATTGCATGAATAGTGTATAGACAAAATTCATATCTTAGCGTACCTGCTAATTCATATCTTCGCGTATCTGTTATTGTTACCTTTGCCTGACAGATTCCGTAGATTCCTCCGTAACTTATGGGATTTTAGTATTATATATGCATATGTAAACTATGTATTGCAAGGTACTAATCTACATCCTATAATCTATTTCTTATCATAAATCCTTCATCTGATCGTACGAGATGAATTCCTCAACCAGTTCGAGTCCCTCAGATTCTGATAGCTATTCCGATAGTTATTCTGACAGCTGTTCCGATATGGATTTCCACTCGAACTCCGAAAGCAGTGTGACCGGAATGGATCAACCAATCGGCCATCATCAATTCATCTGATGGGTTCGTAGTCTACTTAATCATTGGAGAAAAGAAGAAGGTGATCCTTTTCATCAATCGAATTCACCTCTTAGTGAAGAACCTGAAGCACTTATCGGCGAATCTATTCGAAACACCATATTCACCCTCATTGCCAGGATATCCCACAACGATTATATTCTATCCACAATTCTAGATCCTATTCATCTGCTCGTTCCGACCGACAATCACTCTGGAGTAATAAAAGAAGTCAACGAGCTTCGCGCCCGAGTTGTAGCCTTGGAAAATATGGTGCAAAACGTACCAGCTTCAGCAACATCACCGGCACCAACAGTTCCATCAATAAACAGCACCAGTACCATCAACAATCCATGCCTCAATATCTCATTCTGTACCTCAAATGTAATCATTGTTATACGTATCGTTCTACATCAATTATCTTCGTTCTTCATGGCGAATATGTAATCTCTAATGTTATAGAGATTATGTATTCTAGTTTTGACGGTAAACCAAATGAGTTTAATGCTATATTAACTCATTAAATTCATGATTACATCTGAAGAAAATATATATGTATATATGTTTTCATAAAGATTGTAATTAAAAATTCTTTTGTACAAACTGTTAATGGTGAAAATATTTTAACGGGTAGGTAATACCCGAGGAATATTTAGATTTCACATTAATAAAGTACACTGTACATTCTTTCAAATCTAATTCAACAATCATTTACTATCCTATTTACAACCACCGATATACGTATCCGTTCACCACAGAATAACCATATTCATCCAATTTCATATTTGGATTTTGATTTATCAGAATCTAACAAGTGGTATAATGAAGAAAACATTGGACAAATAAAATTTGTTAGAAACAAACAAATTAACTATGAGAAATTTTGTTAAGAATTCAAGCTAACGAAATCCTAGCTAACTGTTCCTAGTTAACTGTTAATTCCGTATTACCTTTTAATAATCGCAATTTATTCATCACAATTTAATTATCGCAATTTATTTTATCGCAATTTTAATTCTCGCAATTTTATTTATCATCATTTAATTTCTATTATTTATTTTACGCACTTTATTTATCGTCATTTAAATACTGTTATTTACGCATTTAAATATCGGGGCATGTATACAAGGTTTTGACATATCATATCGACGCATCTATATATATTATTTGGAATAACCATGGACACTCTATATGCAGTAATGCTGGAGTTAGCTATACAGGGTTGAGGTTGATTCTGCAATAATATATATAGTTTGAGTTGTGATCGAGTCTGAGACATATACGAGTCACGATACGTATTAATTAATTTGAATATTATATATTAAATTATATATGAATTATTGAACTGTTAACTGTGGACTATCGACTGTGGACTAATGACATTGGACAATTAAAATGAATTAAAATATTGATTATAACATATGAAACTAAACATTTCTTCAAGTTTGCCACTTGATTTCATCTTAAACCTCATTTGTATCTTGACGATTACAATCTGCGTTCAAACCTTTCATGATTCTTGAAAACACCTCACTCGAAAGGATGAACCAACCGCACTTCATCTACGGAAGGAAAGATTTATGCATACAGTTATGCACCTGAAAACACTCGGAACATGAGTAAACGTTTAACACGTGTCTGTGCTAGATCCTTTGGCATTGTTATTACCGAAAATAACATTGTAACTCTTTTCAAATTACCCAAATTTGTCACAACTCCATCAAGTCAACTTTGACTTTTTAGTCGGACTAGCCTTACTATAACCTTGATATATATGCGTGCTCTTTTATTGTTACCGGGGGACCTTTTATATTCCATCTGATTACCAGCAGACATACCAGCAACCTCGTTGCTCTTTGGCTCAAGTCTCTACGACAAATCAATATATTTATCTATTGAAGTCTTATCATGAACTCATCGATATCTTGTAACGATAATTACTATACCAAGTATCGGAAGGCATCAATCTATAATCTCAAAATTCTCAGCTATTCTACGACAACAATTTATATATAAATATAAATATAAATATATATATATATATATATATATATATATATATATATATATATATATATATATATATATATATATATATATATATATATAAAATATAACTTCAATCTCCTGTATTTACGAATTTCAAATCTGAATTTCTGAAAAGCGCTTTAGCTTATGAATCAGTTTCCTGAGTTTTGAAAAAGCTGATGAAGCAGTGAAAACTAAAGACTGCCTTAACAATTAAAAGTTGATGATAAATAATGGAGTGTTGGAAAAGCTCAAAGATTTTGATAATGAAAAATGAATTGAGCAAATCATGAAAGAGACTCTGAACAAGGAATAAACTTGTACATAAAAGAATCCTGATGATTCTGTTTCTAATGAAATCTTTAACGAATACCTTGCTCCTTAATCGCTCTAAATCATCGTGAATGAATTTCTTCATCACAATTTGATTAAGAAATTCCTAGATATCATCGTATCTTTCATTATAAATATCCTCCATATTTCTGAAGATATTTTCATAACTATTCTTATCTGAAATCATAAATATCTTCATGCTATCAGTGTTACATGCTATAGAAACTGTTAGTTTCTATATTCTGTAAACTTTCGAGCTTAAAATATGAATGTTATTGAAGTAATGTTGGGAACTGATGCATGAGTTAGTATAATATAATGACACTTGATCAACGTGATTATATTACAGTAAGTCATTGCTGAGTTTCTAATGGGATGTGATAATTTACAGGTCATAACGTCAACATGTGCCATGTTACATAACTCTTTCATTCTACTTAACTCCTGAACAAATCAAGAAAATGTATTCTTGATGGTTCTATCTTCCGTGATGTTGATAAATTTGAAAATCAAATCGTGCTATCACGTTCCTTCCTTCTTAGAATATTATAATCATTCAAAACTCTATATCTACAAATTCTGGACCATTATTCGCTTGACTTGAAGTCGAGAAGTGAAAACAAAAGCATAGAGCTTCGAAATATAAGGGAGAATATAAAGCCCGATAACAACACATAAATTATAAACCGTGTATATCAATGTTTATCGCAACATAAAGACACGGGAGAATTAAAAACATTATAACCCCAAGGGCGAAGTAGAAGAAAGAAGATTCCTCTGGTAGAAGATGGAAAAGGAGAATGATTGTTGCGATAGTAAGGATGAGGACAAGGATCAGAACTGGATTAAGCATTTTTTTACAATCTTTTGGATGTATAAAGAAAGTATAGGAAGGATGAGAATAATTGAACGAAAGAATTTAATTTATAATGGAAATAACAGACAGAGTAATCGAGGGAGATAACTGTATTTAATTATAGTGATCTTAATTTCTTTATTCACCGAAGAATCAAATCTTTTAGATTTCGAAGATTTTCTTTAAATCCCTTGAATTCCGAAATTCAACCAACACAACGTCAAAAGTTAAGACGAACCTTTATTTCATTCAATTCACTCTTTTGTGGTAACATCACTCGTACGCTTCAAATAATCGAATTATTTTATTAATATTACTCAATGTTATTAAAACTCTATTTATCAACTTATAACCGTCATGAAAACATTTTTATTGTTAGTCATGACAACCTCACTCAAATTTCAGGACGAAATTTCTTTAACGGGTAGGTACTGTGACGACCTGAAAATTTCCTACCAAATTTAAACTTAATCTTTATTTTTATATGATTTCAACACGATAAGCAAGGTCCGTAATATTGAGTCTTCAAATTTCTTTTGAATTATTTGTATAGATTCAGTTAAACCTTGACCATGCCGACGATATACATATATATATATGTATATATATATATATATATATATATATATATATATATATATGTATATATATATATGTATATATATATATATGTATATATATATGTATGTATATATATATGTATGTATATATATATGTATGTATATATATATATATGTATATATATATATATGTATGTATGTATATATATATGTATATATATATATGTATATATATATATGTATATATATATGTATATATATATATATATGTATATATATATATATATACATAAATAAATATAAAATGTATATAATAAGTTGAAATAATAAAATAAAATTTAAACCTTTGAAATAAATATGTTAATAAAATATGAAATAATTATGTTATAATTTAAAATGAATCTATATATAAATAGATATGATTCTATGTATAGATAAAAATATATTGTAATATATAAAGTATGTAAATATTCAATTATATATTATATAATTAGTAAACATTACATAAATAATAAATTGTAACATTTACATATTATAAGTAATTACAAGTAACAATATAGTTGTTAATATCATTACTTTCATTATGATTAAAGATAAATATTACCATTATTAGTATTATTATAAATTTAATTATTATTAGTATTAGGGTTATTAAAAGTATTATTTAACTTGATTACTAGAACTGTCATTTTATTATAGTCATTATTCTTATTAGTATTATTATGATCTTAATATCATTAATAATATTACTTTCTCTAATTAATTATTATCATTACTAGTTTTGTTATTATTATAATTATTAATTAATATTAATATTAATGTAAAATATTAATGTTTGTATTAGTTATAATATTATGTTTCCTAATATGTAAAATAAAGATATATTGATATATAAAACTTTCAGATAACTGATATATAGATATAAATACGGGGATATATGTAGACTATATATATCTATATAATACAGATTTATATATAAATATAAATACCGTATATATACATATAAATATAAGAAAATATGTATTCAGTTTTCAATCACTCTCAAACTTTATATAATTTGTTTGCTGTCTCTTGAATTGTACCAATTAAAGATCTAATCACAGATACATTCCAAAATCTGTTAGCAGTACACATCGTCCTTTATTTTTCTTTATTTCTTTTCATGAACGTTTCCTTCTTGCTGACAGATTCAATTTGGCATTATATAAAATAAATCCAATTGTTATTCGATATCAGACAACTCACATTATCATTTACAAATTACAGAAAACCATAAACAATTTCTTTTTTTTATCTCGTTTCAAATCATCAGCAAACCAACTTGATGATGCAACCACCATGTGCCATTGACAACAAACTGCTACCATTTTATTTCACCGTCACCTCCTTTCTTCTTTGATAATAGGTCACCACTTTCTTCGATCCCCATTATCAAACCACGATTATAAGTGCCACTATTATGTTCGGGATCATGCCAATAACATCAACTAAACAACCATCTTTCACCTTGTGTAACCTCCACTTTGAACCCACACAACCGCCACCTTAATTAGCTGATATAAATCGTTATTGTTGCAACTAATCTTCACTTCAAATAAACCAACGATCCATCACCAATTATGTATTAAGTTTTCTGTTTCTTCCTCGATTGCTAACCAAGAACCCATATCACCACTCACAACTGCATTAAACTACTTCTGATATATAACAACACGGTTGCGATTCATCTTGTTTAAATAAAACTCAAAAACCTGCGTTTACTACAGCTGCAACTCTTCTTCTATTCTTCTGTTCACGATATTACTGTTACAAACTACCGTATATTTCTCTTCTTCTTCTTTGCTGTTCGAAAACAGGCCACTGAAACTATATATAAACATCGCTGCTGATTTTATTTTCTTCTTGCAATTGAGCAGGCTTAATATAAATAATGCTAGGGACAATGCAAGGATATTGATTAGGGAATAAAGTGATAACAATGGTTATTAATAATGGTGAGTTCATGCTGAGTTGTATTGATTTCTACCGTTCGAAAACTTTCTATCACCAAATCCGAAACCCCACCCTTCTACTTTCTGTTTTCTAATCCCACTTGTGAACTACTTTATATTATCCTCATAAAGCAGGAATAAAGAAATAATATAGATTATAGTGGGGAACTTAGGGTGTCAGTGGAAAAGAGGAACAAATATCGAACGTATAGTATCAAGGGTAATGATCATGATGATCAATCTTGACGATGACGGTATTGAACGAATAAGAAACATGTAGACCTGCTAATTTCCTTTTTGTTTCCAATACTGATCAAAACTAAGAACATACAAATGAGGGTCGTATTATAGTTTTGGACTAACCATGTTGGGCCATTTAGTTTTACTTGGATCCGTATTATTTAAAGGTATATTGGGCCATGTACTCACTATATTTTCTTGGGCCAAAACCTTCTTTGTTCAAATGGGCCGAATTCTTTTGATTGTTGGGCCATGTTTCTGGAGTTGGGCCGTGGTTATTGTTGTTGGGCCACATTATTCATTTTCTACAATTGGGCCGAGGTGTTTGATCATGAGAATGATAAATCGAGTTGTTAATTTATGAAGAAGGAAACAGATTATAAACGGTTTATATATATTTATATTGTGTATTAACACAAGAAAGATGAGATGGAGGAATGGTCTAAGAAGTTTTTTGATTAGCAAGAGGTCTTGGGTTCGAGCCCGGGCTATGACATATATTTTTAGGATTTCTTAGAAGGTAGTCTCCTTTTATATTATTATTATTATAATATTATTATTATTATTATTAGTATTTTTGTTATTAATTATTATAGATAATAATTATTTATTTCTTTTACCATTATTATTATTATTACAACTACATTATTATTTAATATCAATATTACTATCAATATTACTATTAGTATTATTATTATTACAATAAAAGTTAGTTATATATAAAATATACTTAATAAAACTATATTTTATGAATTATTTATTTAAAGTATATAAAGTAAATATATTTAAGTTAATAATGAAACACACGAATTACCAAAATAACAGTTATATTAATAATAATACATAAATTTATTCGACTTCAATTATATGTGTTAATATATATACTTGATATAGGTTCGTGAATCCGAGGCCAACCCTATACTTGTTCAATGACGTCATATGTATTTTTACTACAAAATACAGTATAGTGAGTTTTATTACTCCCTTTTTAAATGCTTTTGCAATATATATTTTTGGGACTGAGAATACATGCGCTTTTATAAATGTTTTACGAAATAGACACAAGTAATCGAAACTACATTATATGGTTGAATGATCGAAGCCGAATATGCCTCTTTTAGCTTGGTAGCCTAAGAATTAGGGAACATCACTAATTTTGAGAATTAGTCACGCCTAATTGACGTGAATCCTAAAGATAGATCTATGGGCCCGACGAACCCCATTCAAAGTACCGGATGATTTAGTACTTCGATGTTGTTTTTATCATGTCCGAAGGATTTCCCAGAATGATAGGGGATATTCTTATATGCATCTTGTTAATGTCGGTTACTAGGTGTTCAATCCATATGAATGATATTTCTGTCTCTATGCATGGGACGATGTTTATGAGAAATGGAAATATGAAATCTTGTGGTCTATTAAAATTATGAAATGATTATTTATGTTAAACTAATGAACTCACCAACCTTTTGGTTGACACTTTAAAGCATGTTTATTCTCAGGTACGAAAGAAATCTTCCGTTGTGCATTTACTCATTTTTTAGAGATATTACTTGGAGTCGTTCATGGCATATTTCAAAAGACGCTGCATTCGAGTCATTAAGTTCATCAAGATTGATAAGAAGTCATTCATAGGCTGGATATATTATGAGATAGTATGCATGTCTGTCAACTTTCATTGTAATGAAAATTTGTCTTTTTAAAAACGAATGCAATGTTTGTAAAATGTATCATATAGAGGTCAAGTACCTCGCGATGAAACCAAATGTAATGTATTCGTCCAGATGGATTAGGACGGGTCATTAGATGTTATAGGTTCGTGAATCGACCAGTGGCCAAGTCTTACTTCCCGACGAAGTAAAAATCTGTGAAAGTGAGTTATAGTCCCACTTTTAAAATCTAATATTTTGGGATGAGAATACATACAGTTTTATAAATGTTTTACGAAATAGATACAAGTAAATGAAACTACATTATATGGGTGAATGATCGAACCCGAATATGCCCCTTTTGCTTGGTAACCTAAGAATTAGTAAACCGATCTACTAATTGACGCGAATCCTAAAGATAGATCTATTGGGCCTAACGAACCCCATCCAAAGTACCGGATGCTTTAGTACTTCGAATTCATTTTTATCATGTCGATAGGGGATATTCTTATATGCATCTTGTTAATGTCGGTTACTAGTTGTTCACCATATGAATGAATTTTATCTCTATGTATGGGATGTATATTGAAATATGAAATCTTGTGGTCTATTATTATGATTTGAAAATATATAGGTTAAACCTATAACTCACCAACATTTTTGTTGACGTTTTAAGCATGTTTATTCTCAGGTGATTATTAAGAGCTTCCGATGTTGCATACTAAAATAAGGACAAGATTTGGAGTCCATGCTTGTATGATATTATGTGAAAACTGCATTCAAGGAACTTATTTTTGATGTAATATATTCTTATTGTAAACCATTATGTAATGGCCGTGTGTAAATGGTATATTTTAGATTATCATTATTTGATAATCTACGTAATGCTTTTTAAACCTTTATCGATAAAATAAAGGTTATGGTTGTTTTAAAAATGAATGCAGTCTTTGAAAACGTCTTATATAGAGGTCAAAACCTCACGACGAAATCAATTAATATGGAACGTTTATAATCAATATGAACGGGACATTTCAACGAGTGAGACTAGGCTGAATTTCCACTGTTTCCAAATTGAACGACTTAATCGTATTCATGGTAAGACCTGAGTTCGAGGCAAGGATGGGACAAACATGCCAATAGATAATAGTGGTTTGTTAGACTACGCATATCTCAAGGTCCCATAAAGATCTAAGAGTTACACATGTGATGCAATTGGTACTCGCTACCTACCAGTAGACTCTATAACTACTAGCTGATTAACAGATGTAATTATGGAACCTCTATGTGGATCTTAGGCTTTCATAAATTAATTTTTTTTAAATATATTAAAACTTGGGTAATTAATTTATTAAAGTATTATATCGAAAATACTAAAATTGAACCTTGTTCTTTTGTAGATGTCAAACAATCAAAACGTAAACCAAAACACCCTCCATTCTTTGTTGGAGAAGGAGAAACTCAATGGTTCAAACTTTCTGGATTGGTACCGCAACCTGAGAATTGTTCTCAAATATGAAGGAAAGTTGAACAAAATTGAAGAACCCTTACCCGAAGCTCCTCCTGAGACAGCTACTGCTGCTCAAAAGAATGCTTATCAGAAGTTGTTTGATGAGCAAGAGAAGATAGCTTTAATCATGCTTGCTATTATAACTTCTGACCTCCAAAAGGAAATGGAAGATCGTACTGCATACGATATCATGACTGAGTTGAAAAATATGTTTCAGAAACAGGCTAGTCAAGAGTTATATGATACTTATAAGCTACTTCAAACATGCAAAATGGAGGAGGGTCAATCAGTGAGCTCTCATGTCTTAAAAATGAAAAGCTACTTTGACCGATTGGAAAAACTTGGAACTACCTTACCGCCTAACTTGGCTGTGAACACAGTTTTAGTTTCACTACCAAAAGAGTATCACCAATTTGTGATGAATTACAATATGCAAGGTTGGGAGAAATCTCTGGCAGAGGTGCATTCGATGCTCAAAACTGCTGAACAGGAAATTCCATATAAAGTTTCCAATCCAGGTGTCCTAATGATTAGGGATGGTAAGGTGAAAAAGAATAAGCCGAAAACTTGGGGAAAAGGAAAAGGCAAGTCAATCGCTAAGAAAAAGATTCCACCACCTCCCAAGAAAGAAAACCCAGTGAAAGACGCCGAATGTTTCCACTGTGGAAAAGTTGGCCACTAGAGGAGGAACTCTCCTTCCTAACTATCGGAGTTGAGAAAAGGCAAAGCTGGCCAGACCAGCAAATCAGGTATATTTCATATACAGTTATATACTTTTTCTAGTGATTCCTGGATTTTTGATACTGCTTGTTGTACTCACATCTGTAACAATATGCAGGGAATGACAAGAAGTAAGAGACTGAAGAACAACACACTAGACTTAAGAGTGGGCAATGGGGCTTGAGCTGCTGTTGAAGCTATTGGCACCTATGAACTTACTCTACCTAGTGGTCTTATTGTTTTGTTGGAACAATGTCATTATCCTCCTAGTATTACGAGCAATGTAATTTCAGTTTCTCTTTTGAAAAATGTCGATTTTAAACTTACATTTACGCACTTTGGTATTTCAGTCTCTAAGATTAATGTATTTTATTTTAATGCTATTCCACGTGATGGCATTTTTGAAATTGATATGCATGGTGTGATTTCAAATAATAATTATGTATATACCTGTACTGCCAAACAAGTCAAGCAAGACTTGAATAATACCTATCTATGGCATTGTCGTCTTGTTCATATAAACAAACAACGCATTTCAAAACTCCAATCTGATGGGCTTTTGGAATCAACTGGCTCTGAGTCATTTGATGTATGCGAGTCATGTTTATGTGGAAAGATGACAAAGACTCCTTTCTCCGGTTT
Organism: Rutidosis leptorrhynchoides; assembly: GCF_046630445.1. Lineage (NCBI taxonomy): Eukaryota > Viridiplantae > Streptophyta > Magnoliopsida > Asterales > Asteraceae > Rutidosis > Rutidosis leptorrhynchoides. Next base: position 255,656,951 of record NC_092339.1, read on the forward strand.
AGGTGAAAGAGCTAAAGATCTTTTAGGACTAATACATACTGATGTATGTGGCCCTTTTAGAACTAAGTCTAGAAATGGTGAATCATACTTCGTTACATTTACTGATGATTATAGTACATATGGTTATGTTTACTTGCTGAAACATAAACATGAAGTTTTTGAAACATTCAAAATCTTCCAAAATGAAGTAGAGAATCAACTTGGAAAGACCATTAAAGCCCTTCGCTCTGATCGGGGAGGGGAATATATGAGTTAAGAGTTTTTGGACCACCTGAAGAATTATGGGATTGTCTCACAGTTCACTACACCTTACACACCACAGCACAATGGTGTGTCAGAACAGAGGAATCGAACTTTACTTGATATGGTTCGATCTATGATGAGTCTAACTACTCTACCAATGTTTTTTTGGGGTTATGCATTAGAGTCTGCTGCATACATACTCAATATGGTTCCAACCAAGAAGGTAGAAAAAACACCATATGAGTTATGGTATGGAAAGAGTCCTAAGTTGTCTTATTTAAAAGTCTGGGGTTGTGAAGCGTATGTGAAACGTGACACTTCAAACAAGTTAGAACCCATAGGTATCAAATGTCACTTTGTGGGATACCCAAAGGAAACAATGGGTTACTATTTTTACTACCAAGCTGAAAACAAAGTGTTTACTGCTCGGTTTGCTGAATTCTTTGAAAGAGATCTTCTCTTACAAGAAGTTAGTGGGAGTAAAGTAAATCTTGAGGAAATTCAAGAATCACAAAGTAACACACCTTCTGACGGCACTAGCCAACCGTACATTGAAACTGAACACACTGTTGGTGAGCCAGAACGTGTTGCACCTATACTTCATAGATCTAGTAGAACTCCTCATCAACCTGAGAGGTTAAATCTTCTGATTAATTCAGATGAACCTCATCTAGGGGATTATGATGAACTCTCTAGCTTCGGTGAAGCCATGTCAGATCCAGAATATAACAAATGGTGAGATGCTATGAAGGCAAAGACACAGTCCATGAAAGATAATCAAGTATGGGACTTGATTGATCTTCCACCCAATTGCAAGACAGTGGGCAGTAAATGGGTCTTCAAGAAGAAGGCTGACATGGACGGTAATGTAAATACTTTTAAGGGTCGGTTGGTGGCAAAAGGTTATACTCAAACTCAAGGAATTGATTATGAGGAAACTTTTTCACCAGTCGCGAGCATTAAATCAATTAGGATACTTATTGCCATAGCTGCTTTTCATGATTAATGAATATGGCAAATGGATACTAATAATAATAATAATAATATTAATAATAATAATAATAATAATAATAATAATAATAATAATAATAATAATAATAATAATAATAATAATAATAATAATAATAATAATAATAATAATAATAATAATAATAATAATAATAATAATAATAATAATATAATAATAATAATAATATAAATAATAAGTATACTACCTTAAAGAATAGCTTCTTAAAAAAATGTCGCAGCTCGAACCTGCAACCTCTCAGTTAAACCCAACACCCTCCACCATCCTTCTGTCATTGCTTTTGTGATTTAATCAGAATCAGATTCTAATCAAATAAAAACTGTATTTGTTTTCTGTTTTCTAATATCATTTTCTTCACATCACAATTCGACCAGAGGATCATAACATCATGATCGAATATCATCATCAATTCTTATCATTATTACATATCATCTAAATCATAATCATCATCACCATTTAAATATCTTAATCATCTTAATCAAGTATTATTATCATCTTTTTATCATCTATACAACACTATAAATTCATATTCAACACTAATACGTTTTCGTTTATCACCACATTATTATCGATTCGTGGATCACCATATATCATCATAATCTCATCGATTATCCCTATACCATTATGATCTACCATAATCATCAACATTATCATGCTTGTAGTCTAAGCCCACTGAGTTTCGTCCCAATACTCACCCACTTCACGGCCCAAAATAGATAAGAGTTATTTGGTCTAGATGAAACCCAATTCTATAACAGATAGGTTGAATAATTCATTGGTATACATCATGGAATCCAGCAAAGCATCTCACCAAATAATTAAATGGGTCCTTGGTTTAGTTGTCAGCAATAAATAAAGAGAAAACACAAAAAAAAAAAGTGCAGTAGTAATATCATGTATCATCTCATCAATCATCTTTTCCATCGAACAACATTATTAATCTCGCTGTCCAACAGAAACAACAACATGTTCAACGCAGCAGTAACCATATGTATTTCTTGATGGATTCAATGGGTTTGTACAGGTGATCGAAATAAGAAACGTATAGAAGCAGCTGTAGCAGTTGCAAACAGATGTTTATCAAGTTGTGGTGATAGTTTAGGTGATTTATGGGATGATCAGAGAAAGAAAGACATCGTGTAATAGCAGAGATATATCACGACGGAGAAGGAATAAAAGATAGAGCAGTAGTCGTGAGTAAGGGCTGTAGAGGGTTGCTGTTTATCCAGAAATAAAAGGAAAGTAGCAGTAGGTAAATGGGTTTCATTTGGTGTGATTTGATGAGGTTTTGGGTTGGATCTTCACGACAGAAAAACAGAAATAGAAGTAGTTAACAGTTGTTGGTGATCGAAAATGTTAATGTTTGAGTTGTACAAGAATGAAAAATAGTAGCAGCGAACAACTTGCTGGTAGATAGAAGTAAACTGAAAGAGGGTGTGGCGGTGATGGGTTTTGATTTACAGGAACAAAGAAGAAGACGAGAAAAAGGTGGTGTTAGTGATTGAGCTCGACCAACAAGAGAAAGAAAACATAGGTGGTCGATGGTTGTGTAGAAACAGTAGTAGAGGTGGTTTACAAGATGGTGGTGTGATAGTTGTGGATTACGAAAGAAGGAGAAGGTGGTTCATGGTGATTGCTCGGTGATCTTGTTCATTTATAAAGTAGGAAAACGAAGAAAGGCTCGAGCAAGATGGTGTTAGAATGCCGGAGGTGATCATGGGTGGTTGAACCGTGATCATGATGATACCATGGTGGTCCGATGGTGACTTCAAGATTGGAAGAGGATCATGATCGATGTATATGTATCACTTGTATATAAAGATGTAATATAATAAATATAATATTAATAATTAATAGTAATAATATTATAATATAATAAACATGAATCATGGAGGAGTGAATTGAAATATAACAGAAGGCAAGTAATCTTTGAATCACTATTGTCAATATATGCCGACACCTTTTAAATACGGGTATATCGTACCCCGTTGACTAATTTAGTGGCGGATAAAAGTCTTCAAAAAAAATTCCATATTTTTAATTTAAATCTCTTTATTTATTTCAGTCATTATGGTATAAAATTCGGTCATTAACTATTAAATAAAAATTACATTAATTATTCACTCCCAACTCCAAGTAAAAAAAAAATTAAAAGTTTTAAAATTTAATACATAGCTCCTAAATACATTTTTACTATGACTATAATTTATAAAACCCATTTTTGGATCACCGTTTATTTTAAAATCATATAAGTTTGAATTTAACTAGCTTAATATCCATCGGAATATCAAACGAGTATTACAATTATTTAATATTTATTTTTAATATACTTTTATTTATAGATATGTTTTAAATAATAATTATTATAATATCATATTTCATTTTATTTTACAAAATAAATTTTTAAATGATAATATCATATACTATTATATTTCTAATTATTATTTATATATATATATATATATATATACACACACACACACACACATATCTAATTACAATTAATTGTTCGTGAATCGTCGAGAACAGTCGAAGGTCAATTGAATATATGAATCAGTTCAAAATTTTTGAGACTAAACATTACAGACTTTGCTTATTATGTCGAAGCCATATAAAGATTAAGTTTAAATTTGGTCAGAAATTTCCGGGTCGTCACAGTACCTACCCGTTAAAGAAATTTCGTCCCGAAATTTGATCGAAGTCGTCATGGCTAACAATAAAAATGTTTTCATGACGAATATGAGTTGATAAATAGAGTTTTATAATTTTTGATTAATATAGATAAAACGATTCGATTATGTGAAGCGTACGAGTGAAGCTGTCACAAAATATTGAGATAGAGACTTAACTTTTGACGTACTCACAGTGGATTTTCGAAATTCAAGGGATTTAGAGAAAATCTTCGTAATAAGATTTGATTCTTTGGTAATTAAGGGAATTAGGATCCTCTTTGGTTAAATGCAATGATCTGTCTCGATTGCTCTGTCTAACATTTCACTATAAATCCACTCTTCATTTCCTTTATATTTTGGAGTTCCATCCTTTTGTTTTCTCTTCCTGACATTAAGTCAAACGAATAATGGTCCAGAATTCGTAAGTATGAAGTTTCGAATGAACATGACTAACGTTCTAAGAGAGAGATTGTAATAGCATGATCTTGATTGGTTAAATTACCAGAATTCAAGAGAAATGATAGAACTATCAGGAAGATACATTCTTGATATATTTGGAGATTAGAAAGAATGTAAGAGTCATGTAACATGGCACATGATGACGTTATGATCTGTGAATCATCATGTTTCATTAAAAACTCAGCATGACTTACTGTAATATAATCACATTGATCAAGTGTCATTATATTATACTAACTCATGCATCAATTTCTAACACTACTTCAAAATCATTCATAATTTAAACTCGAAGGTTTACAGAATATAGAAACTAAACAGTTTCCTTTATGATGTAATACAGATAACGCGAGGAGATAAATGATTTTAGATAAGAATAGTTATGAAAATCTCTTCAGAAATATCGAGGATATTTATAATGAAAGATTCGATAATATCTTAAAATTTCTAATATCGATGGATGATGATGAAGATTTGTCCGTAAAGGTTTAGAGTCATGAGCAAGGTATTCGTTAATGACTTCAGTAGATACTGAATCATTTGGATTCTTTGAAGGCAGGTTTAGTCTTTGTGATTCGTCCACAGCCTCCTTCATTGTTTGCTCAATCCGTTTTCCAATTCCAACTTTTCTGAGCTTTGCCAACACACTTATTCTTTATCTTTATACCTTCGACTGTTAAGGTCGTATACAGTTTTTTTTTTACTGCTTCATTCAGCTTTTTCAAAATTCATAGTATTGATTCGTAGACTGGGTGCTTTCAGAATTTCAGAGTGGAAGATCATAATTCTTAGAGATAAATGTTATATGTATACATATAACTGTTGATGTAGACATGCTACGAGATTTCAAAATACTGATTGATAATTCCCGGTAATTGATGTGATAATTCTTGTTATAAGATGTGGATGAGTATATGAATAGATTTTAACGAACAAATATAATGGTTCTTCAGAGAGACTTAAGCCAACGAGTAATGAAATTGCTGGTAAGTTTACTGTTAATGTGGTGGAATATAAACGGTTCTCAGGTAACAATAAAAAAGCACGCATATATAACAAGGTTATAATAAGGTTGTTTCGAATGAAAAGTCGAAGTTGACTTGCTGGAGCTGTGACAAAACTGGCTATCTTGAACAGGAGTTGCAAAGTTATTTTCGGTAATAATAACGCCAAAGGAATTAGCACAGCTATGTGTTAAACGTTTACTCAGGTTCCGAGAGTTTTTCAGGTGCATAACTATATGAATAAATCTTTCCTTACGTAGATGAACTGCGGTTGGTTCATACTCTCGATCGAGGTGTTTTCAAGAATCATGAAAGATTTGAACGCAGATTGGAATTATCAAGATACAAATGAGGTTTAAGATGAAATCAAGTGGCAAACTTGAAGAATTGTTTAGTTTCATATGTCATAATCAATATTTTAATTCATTTTAATTGTCCAATGTTGGTAGTCCATAGTTAGTAGTCCACAGTTTGCAATTCAATAATTCATATATAGTTTAATATATAATATTTGAATTAATTAATACGTATCGACCCATTGTATACATGTCTCAGACTCGATCACAACTCAAAGTATATATATTATTTGAGAATCAACCTCAACCCTGTATAGCTAACTCAAGCATTACTGCATATAGAGTGTCTATGGTTATTCCAAATAATATATATAGATGACGTCAATATGATATGTCAAAACATTGTATACGTGTCCCGATATTTAAAGTGCGTAAAATAAATAACAGAAATTAAATGACGATAAATAAAATTGCGAGAATTTAAATTGCAATAAATAAATTGCGATAATTAAATTGCGATAAATAAATTGCGATAAATAAATTGCGATAAATAAAATGTAATACGGAATTAACAGTTAGCTAGGAACAATTAGCTAGGATTTTGTTAGCGTGGATTCTTAACAAAGTTTCTCATAGTTAATTTGTTTGTTTCTAACAAATTTTATTTTATTCAATGTTTTCTTCATTATGCCACTTGTTGGATTCTGATAGGTCAAAATTCAAATATGAAATTGAATGAAAATGGTTATTCTGCGGTGAATAGATACGTATATCTGTAGATGTATGTAGGATAGTAAATGGCTGTTGAATCAGATTCGAAGAATGTACAGTGTAACTTATTAATGTGAAATCTAAATATTTCTAGGGTATTACCTACCCGTTAAAATATTTTCACCATTAACAGTTTGTACAAAAGAACTTTTAATTACAATATTTATGAAAATATATATACATATATATTTTCTTCAGATGTAATCATGGATTTAATGAGTTAATATGATATTAATCTCATTTGGTTTACCGTTAGAACACGAATATATAATCTCTAAAACATTAGAGATTGCATAATCGCCATGTCGAACGAGGATAAATGATGTAGAATGTCATGTAGAATGATGATTATACTCGAGGTACAGAATGAGATGTTGAGGCATGTGATGTTGAAACTTGGGTTGTTGGTGGTACTGGTGCTGATGTTGTTGTTGAAGCTGGTAAGTTTTGCACCATATTCTCCAAATTGATTACTCGAGCGCGAAACTTGTTGACTTCTTCCATTACTCCAGGATGATTGTTGGTCAGAACGAGCGGATGAATAAGGTTTAGAATTTGAGATAGTATATAATCGTGATGAGATACTCTGGAAGTGAGAGAGAAAATAGTGTCTCGAATAGGTTCGCCGGTAAGTGCTTCAGGTTCATCGCCAAGAGGGCAATATGGTGGATGGAAGGGATCACCTTCTTCTTGTCTCCAATAATTAAGTAGGCTACGAACCCATCTCCAATTCATCCAGAATTGATGATGGCTAATTGGTTGATCCATTCCGGTTACACTGTCTTCGAAGTTCAGGTGAACATCCATATCGGAATCCTAGAGACTTGAACTAGTGACGAGTTCCATTTCGTATAATTGAATAAAGGGTTTTTCGGTATGAAATGAATTTTGGATATTGGATGGTATTCTAATTACATAGAATATCTATATATATAAAACAAAAGATTTCGTAGATTACGGAGGAATTTACGGAATATATCAGGCGAAGTTTACAGTAACAGATACACTAAGATATGAATTAGAAGATACGCTAAGATATGAATTTTGTCTATACACTATTTATGCAATCAATGCAGTAAAACATGTCTAGACTAAGAATGATAAGCAGGTAATTTCCTACAGATGATAAGCAGATGATTTTTGACTAGAAATGATAAGCAAAAATTTTGAACATGCAGACACGGTCGAAGTCCAGACTCATTAATGCATCCTAACAACTACTAGTTAGACACACTAATGCAAGACCTGGTTCGCTAAGACCACCGCTTTGATACCACCTGTAGTGACCCGTCCTAATCCATCTGGATGAATACAGTACATTTGGTTACATCGCGAGGTATTTGACCTCTATATGATACATTTTACAAACATTGCATTCGTTTTTAAAAGACAAACTTTCATCACATCGAAACTTGACAGCATGCATACCATTCCATAATATATCCAACTATAATTGACTTAATAATATTCTTGATGAACTCAACGACTCGAATGCAACGTCTTTTGAAATATGTCATGAATGACTCCAAGTAATATCTCTAAAATGAGCAAATGCACTGCGGAAGATTTCTTTCATACCTGAGAATAAACATGCTTTAAAGTGTCAACCAAAATGTTGGTGAGTTCATTAATTTATCATAATCGATCATTTCCATCATTTTAATAGACCACAAGATTTTCATTTCCATTTCTCATAAATATACGTCCCATACATAGAGCCAAAAATCATTCATATAGATTGAACACCTGGTAATCGACATTCACAAGATGCATATAGAATATCCCCATCATTCCAGGACTCCCTTCGGACATGATAAATTTCGAAGTACTAAAGCATCCGGTACTTTGGATGGGGCTTGTTGGGCCCGATAGATCTATCTTTAGGATTCGCGTCAATTAGGGTGTCTGTTCCCTAATTCTTAGATTACCAGACTAAAAAGGGGCATATTCGATTTCGATCATTCAACCATATAATGTAGTTTCAATTACTTGTGTCTATTTCGTAAAACAGTTATAAAAGCAGCGCATGTATTCTCAGTCCCAAAAATATATATTGCAAAAGCATTTAAAAAGGGAGCAAATGAAACTCACGATCCAATATTTTGTAGTAAAAATATTCATACGACGAAACTGAACAAAGCAGGGTTGGCCTCGGATTCACGAACTTATATCAAGTATGTATATTAACACATACAATAATTTTCAAATAAATTTATATTTTTATATTAGTAATATACTTGTGATATTGAGTTTAATATTAATAATTACTTAAATATATTTATTTTATATATATTCTATTAAATTATCATAATAATCTATTATATACTTTATGAAAATATTCTGAATAAGTACTTAGTATTAATATTTTTAAATACTCATAATTTTTAATATGATAATATTTGTTTATAAATTCAAGTTATATTAAAATGTAAATGAACAAAAAGTATTTTATTAGTAAAAGTAGTATACTTATTATATACTTCTATGTATCTAAAGTTTGTATCTAATGTATATTGTCTATTTTTTTAGTTTAAGATCATAAAAATATAGTTATATTTTATATACGCATTATATTTAAAACTAAAGTTATAGTTAGTAATATTAATTATAATAATAATAATGATAAAAATAATACTAACTTTAATAAAGATAAATTTAAAAATAGTGATACCTTTAGTAATAATGATAATAATAATAATAGTAATACTGATAATAATAATAACTATAATAATAATTTTACTACTAATGGTAATAATAATAATAATACTAATAATGATAATACTAATAATGATATTGTTAGTAATAATAATACTAATAATGATTAATTATAATAATAATAATAATAATAATAATAATAATAATAATAATAATAATAATAATAATAATAATAATAATAATAATAATAATAATAATAATAATAATAATAATTATAATAATAATAATAATAATAATAATAATAATATAAATAATAAGTATACTACCTTAAAGAATAGATTCTAAAAAAATGTCGCAGCTCGAACCTGCAACCTCTCAGTTAAACCCAACACCCTCCACCATCATTTTGTGATTTAATCAGATTCTAATCAAATAAAAACCGTATTTGTTTTCTATTTTCTAATATCATTTTCTTCACATCACAATTCGATCAGATGATCATAACATCATGATCGAATATCATCATCCATTCTTATCATTATTACATATCATCTAAATCATCATCACCATTTAAATATCTTAATCATCTTAATCAAGTATTATTATCATCTTTTTATCATCTATACAACACTATAACTTCATATTCAACATTAATACGTTTTCGTTTATCACCACATCATTATCGATTCTGGATCACCATGTATCATCATAATCTCATCGATCATCCCTATACCATTATGATCTACCATAATCATCAACATTATCATGCTTGTAGTCTTAGCCCACTGAATTTCGGCCCAATACTCACCCACTTCATGGCCCAAAATAGATAAGAGTTATTTGGACTAGATGAAACCCAATTCTATAATAGATAGGTTGAATAATTCGTTGGTATAACATCATGGAATCCAGCAAAGCATCTCACCAAATAATTAAATGGGTTCTTGGTTTAGTTGTCGGCAATAAATAAAGAGAAAACACAAAAAAAACGTGCAGTAGTAATATCATGTATCATCTCATCAATCATCTTTTCCATCGAACAACGTTATTAATCTTGCTGTCCAACAGAAACAACAACATGTTCGACGCAGTAGTAACAGTATGTATTTCTTAATGGATTCAATGGGTTTGTACAGGTGATCGAAATAAGAAACGTATAGAAGCAGCTGTAGCAGTTGCATACGGATGTTTATCAAGTTGTGGTGATAGTTTAGGTGATTTATGGGCTGATCAGAGAATGAAGGACAGCAGTATAATAGCAGAGATATATCACGATGGAGAAGGAATAAAAGATACAGCAGTAGTCGCGAGTAATGGCTGCAGAGAGGGTTGCTTTTTACGCAGAAATAAAAGGAAAGTAGCAGTAGGTAAATGGGTTTCATTTGGTGTGATTTGATGAGGTTTTGGGTTGGATCTTCACGACAGAAAAACTGAAATAGAAGTAGTTAACGGTTGTTGGTGATCGAAAATGATAATGTTTGAGTCGTACAAGAATGAAAAATGGTAGCAGCGAACAACTTGATGGTAGATAGAAGTAAACTGAAAGAGGGTGTGGCGGTGATGGGTTTTGATTTACAGGAACAAAGAAGAAGACGAGAAAAAGGTGGTGTTAGTGATTGAGCTCGACCAACAAGAGAAAGAAAACATAGGTGGTCGATGGTTGTGTAGAAACAGTAGTAGAGGTGGTTTGCAAGATGGTGGTGTGATAGTTGTGGATTACGAAAGAAGGAGAAGGTGGTTCGTGGTGATTGCTCGGTGATCTTGTTCATTTATAAACTGGAATGTAGGGTGGCTTACCTTGGTTCAAAGTAGGAAAACGAAGAAAGGCTCGAGCAAGGTGGTGTTAGAATGCCGGAGGTGGTCATGGGTGGTTGCACTGTGATCATGATCGATGTTATATATATCACTTGTATATAAAGATGTAATATAATAAATATAATATTAATAATTAATAGTAATAATAATATAATATAATAAACATGAATCATGGAGGAGTGAATTGAAATATAACAAAAAGCAAGTAATCCGTGAATCTCTATTGTCAATATATGCCGACACCTTTTAAATACGGGTATATCGTACCCCGTTGACTAATTTAGTGGAGGATAAAAGTCTTCGAAAAAAATTCCAAATTTTTAATTTAAATATCTTTATTTATTTAAGTCATTATGGTATAAAATTCGGTCATTAACTATTAAATAAAAATTACATTAATTATTCACTCCCAACCCTAAGTAAAAAAACTTAAAAGTTTTAAAATTTAATACATAGCTCCTAAATACATTTTTACTAAGACTATAAATTAAAAAACCCATTTTCGGATCACCATTTATTTAAAATCATATAAGTTTGAATTTAACTGGCTTAATATCCATCTATCAAACGAGTATTACAATCATTTAATATTTATTTTTAATATACTTTTATTTATAGATATGTTTTAAATAATTATTATTATAATATCATATTTCATTTTATTTTACAAAATAAATTTTTAAATGATAATATCATATACTATTATATTTCTAATTATTATTCATATATATATATATATATATATATATATATATATATATATACACACACACAAACATATCTAATTACAATTAATTGTTCGTAAATCGTCGAGAACAGTCGAAGGTCAATTGAATATATGAATCAGTTCAAAATTTTTGAGAATCAACATTACAGACTTTGCTTATCGTGTCGAAACCATATAAAGATTAAGTTTAAATTTGGTCAGAAATTTTTGGGTCGTCGCAGATCATTCCTTAGTTTTTTGTGATAAAGCGGTGGATGTTTGGAATCGTGTTTGTAGTTGGTGGAGCTTGAGATATCTAAACAATTTAAGCATAAACGAGATTCTTCGGGGCAACACTCCAACCTCGATGACAATCCTTGGTTCGAAAATTTGGTAAGCGGTGGAATGGGTTTGTGCGTATCTAATATGGAAGAACCGAAATGATATGGTTTTTTGAAGGAAACAATGTGTGACAACCCGGAAATTTCTGACCAAATTTAAACTTTAATCTTTATATTATTCCAACATGATAAGTAAAGTTTGTTAAGTTGAATTTCAAAGATGTTAAACTGTGTTCATACATTCATTTAAACTCGACTAAACCCTGACGATTCACGAACCATTATATAACTAGTTATGAATATATATATATATATATATATATATATATATATATATATATATATATATATATATATATATATATATACATATATATATATATGTATAGATATTATAACTTGAAAACGTTAATAGTGTATTAGATGTATAATACTTTTCATGAACGTATTTGTTTCAGTGTATTTATCGGCGGAATTAAAAGATAATATCAAAAGATTGGTTTATCAGATATATTAAGATATGATTACGGGTCTCTGTTGTGAGGTCCACTCTGATTTAAGAAATCTGTCCTTTTTATCATTATTCGGAAAATGGTAAAGTGATTTACCAGTAAGAACAAAAGTGTCACTTAGCGAGAGTTAGACAAAAGTTGGTGGAAAATTAAATTTTATAATATTCAATTGGTCTATTTTCAAACGTGCAGAAACATTTTTCGATTATTTAAAATGTTTTGTTTAAATTACATAATTTGAATATATATGCTAATTATTAGAATTAGGTGTATAAATAACTCGCAACGTGTATTTAAAACGTATTTATGAATATTGAATATATATGATTTCAAAATGATAGTAACCCTAGTTTATTTGATTCAATTAGTATTTAGATATATTAATTAGAACGTTTGAGAAGTTAAAATAAACATTGTCGCATAAATGAATTAAGTTAAAGTGTAAACGTTACGTGTTATAATAGTTTCTAAAATATTTTAAAATAAACTTTGAAATATGATTAACTTGGAAAAACTAAATATTATATTATATTTCATTTACATATTATACGTACAAATTTATATTTCAAAATATATATATTTTACAATGTGATAAAATATAATATTAATTTAGTTATAAGACGTGTCGATTTAAAATAATACTTTTATATATATTAGTAAATAACGAGACATTGATTTATTAAAACAAATGACCATAACACTCAAACGTACAAGTTATAGTTTGAGTGATATAGTTTATCGATGTCTTAAGCCTAATTAATTATAAAGGTACTTGTCGCGTAACGAGGAGTGCTAGTTTTCTAAGCGTACAAAAGAATGTTAGAATAACCGGAACCAGGATATAAGTCGAGCGTAAATGTACAAGGCATCGGAACTAAATTTACAAGTTAACTATGCATGTAAATATAATATAATATATAATTAATTATATAAATTAAATATATTATATATAATATAATAAACGCCAGTAGCCCACGAGGTTAATTAAATCTGATCCAATCCAGCTAGCCATGCGATCGCATGGCCATTACACACAGAAACCATGCGATCACATGGTGTCAGAAGTCAGGCCACATATATAAATTTGACATTCTGGCTCGAGAGCACACACACATACACTGATATAATTACTCCCTCTGTTATTCATATTTATGTTATATATTATTTATATTATTATTATTAAAGATTAATAATATTAATTAATATTAGTAGTATTATTATTATTAGTATTATTTACATAACATACTACGACGGAGTGCTGCTCGAGTAATCTAAAATGGGTTTTCAAAAATGGTTTCAAGTGGGATAGAGCTAAGGAAATTATGGGTTATAGCTATGGAGGTTATGGATAATGTTTGGGGGTATGCTCGTAAGGTCAATCTAGTGTTTATCATCTCTGTCGCGTTTACGTACTTGCCTGCAATATTGAATCTCAATATTGATACGTGAGCACTCATAACTTAACTTTTATATATCAATAGTGTATCCCTGACTAGTGCTCGAGTATATAGGATTATGCATGCTTGTATACTTAATATTTTCGTTAGATTGTTTATGATGAATCACAAATTTGATACATATGAGACTGAGATAAGGTATATGATATGCATGTCGTTGGAAAGCTGACGAAAAATTAATAACTTTTCATTTAGAAAGCGTATGATTTCGATTAACGGATTAAAACATATCATCAATTGAATTATCTATAATTTAAAGTATTATTGTTAAAATGATGATTATTATTATTATTGTTATCGTTATCGTTATCGTTATCGTTATCGTTATCGTCGTTATTATCGTCATTATTATTATTATCTAATAATCAATATTACTATTATTATTATGATTGTTATTATTATTATTATTAAAATAATTAATATTTTTATTAAAACTATCATTTTATTATTTTTATCGTTATTATTATTAAAAATATCATTAAGATTAAAACTATCATTTTTATTAAAATTATGATTTTAATAGAAATATCATTATTATTATTATCATTTTCGCATTATTATTAAAAATTATCATTTTGAATAGAATTATTATTTTTATAAAATATTATTATTATTATAGTTAATAATAAAAAATATCGTTATTATTAAAATTATCATGATTAGAATAATCATTTTATTATAATTAATGTCATCATTAGTGAATATAAATGTTATTATTATTAGTAGAATAATAATAGTTATTATTATTATTACAAAATAATACAACTTTTACTCATTATTATTATTATATATTATTTTTATCGAATAAATATGAGATACAAAGATATTTTTACCGCACGTAACATAATTACATTAATAATACATACCACTATATTTTTATGATATTAAGTGAACTTAATAAATTTTATTACTTGAGATATATAAAAAATATATATATATATATTTTTATCATATATAAATTTTATTAATAAGTGACTTGTATTAATTACTCTAATAAATTCTGATAAATATATGTAAATACATATAATGACTATATTTAAATTATATAATAAACATGTATAGATTTTGAAAGCTATTTTGGGTCAAGTTGACTTTTGTTGACTTTTGCATGATAATCTCGAGCATTAGGATTGTGATACACTATGACTCGACCTTAATTATTAGATAGATATTGATCATTATATAAATATATATATACTTAATATAGGTTCGTGAATCCGAGGCCAACCCTGCACTTGTTCAGTGCCGTCATATGCATTATTGCTACGAAATACAGTATTGTGAGTTTCATTACTCCCTTTTTATATATATTTTTGGGACTGAGAATACATGTGCTACTTTTATAACTATTTTACAAAATAGACACAAGTACTTGAAACTACATTATATGGTTGAATTATTATACTGGATATCACTCTTTTAGCTTGGTAGCCTAAGAATTTGGGAACAGACCCCCAAATTGACGCGAATCCTGAAGATAGATCTATGGACTTTGACACGTCTCATCCGGGTTACGGATAATTTAATTCTTCGATTTTATATACAGATGAGTGTACCTGTATATTGCGGATATTCTAGATGCATTTGTTAATGTCGGTTACCAGGTGTTCACCATATGAATGATTTTTAATTCGCAGGTTATGCGTACTATTTTGTACTCGAGTTACGTGTACAATTATATATATGAAATCTTGTGGTCCATTAAAATGATGGAAATGAATGTTTATGATAAATTAATGAACTCACCAACCTTTTGGTTGACACTTGAAAGCATGTTTATTCTCAGGTTTGAAAGAAATCTTCCGCTGTGTATTTGCTCATTTAGAGATATTACTTGGAGTCATTCATGGCATATTTCAAAAGACGTTGCATTCAAGTCATTGAGTTCAATAAAGATTATTATTAAGAAGATAACAGATTAAGTCATTTAGAGATTGGATATATTATGAAAGGGTATGCATGCCTGTCAACTTTCAATGAGATGAAAGTTTGTCTTTTAAAAACGAATGCAATGTTTGTAAAACGTATCATTTAGAGGTTAATACCTCACGATGTAACCATATATTATTGTATTTGTCCTTATGGATTAGGACGGGTCATTTCAGATGGTATCAGAGCGGTGGTCTTAGCGAACCAGGTCTTGCATTAGTGTGTCTAACTGATAGTTGTTAGGATGCATTAGTGAGTCTGGACTTTGACCGTGTCTGCATATAAAAAGTTTTGCTTATCATTTCTTGTCGGAAATTATCTGCTTATCATTCTTAAGTCTAGACACGTTTTAGTGCAATTATTGCATAGATAGTGTATAGACAAAATTCATATCTTAGCATATCTATTACTATAAACTCTGCCTGACAGCTTCCGAAAGTTCCTCCGTAATCTATGGAATCTTTTGGACTATATATAGGTATTCTATGTAATCAGAATATCATCCAAAAAAATCACTTCATATCAAAAATCCTTTAGCTAATCGTGTAAGATGGATCCTGTACCAAATTCAAATTCATATAATTCCGAAGGCGATTCTGAAGACTCTGAAGGTAGTGTGACCGAAGTGCCTCAACTGGTTGACTACACTTCTTTCTGGAGGAGATGGAGATGGGTTCGAGACATACTTACTCACTGGGGAAATGAAGAGGGAGAACCCTACCGCGAACTAAATTTACCTCCCTACATCGGAGAACTTGACGCGCTCACCGATCAACCAATTCGCAATACCGTCTTCACACTCTTTGCCCGAATATTCCGTCTCAAAGAACGCATTCATAGAATTATGTTGGTGATTCAGCCTCTACTCCCAACTACTAATCAAGTAGGATTAGTGGAAGAAGTTAGAGAGCTTCGTGCTAGGTTTGAAGAAAGAGTGGAGTTTCTGGAGAGTACAGTACGCAATTTGGAAGATAGACTTACATCTACAGCAACAACACAAGTACCAGCAGCATCACTGGCATCAACAGAACCACCATCATCAACATCAATAGTACCATTACCACCATTAACAACATCCACATCCGCACCGCAAGCCTCAACTTCATAATCTGTCACACAAGCATCAAAGTCATACGCCCTGTAGATATCAAGAAATACCAACAACAATAACCGATGAAGTATTGATTCATAACTTTATCGGAGAAACATTCTACGGCGATTATGTAATTTCTAAAGTTTAGAGATTATCTATTTTAGCCTTAACCATAAATCAGATAGAGTAGAAACCCTGACCGGAATAGTGCGTGAGTTGCAAACAACACATGTTACACAAGCATTAACAGCAGTACCGTCAGCATCATCAGCACTAACAGTACCATCAGCACCACCAGTACTAGCAGTACCGTCGGCATCACAAAAAGTATCACCGACATCAGCAACGCCTGCAACACCACAAACTCTGTAAACTCTATAACCACCACAGATAATGACACCACTATCATCAACGGATACATTATGAGTTATAAAGTATTAACTCATTTCCACTGAAGGATTTATATGTATATCTTATATATGAAGGTATTTCGTATGCCCGAGAGACATATTAAATTAACGTGGCCACTATGTTATGATCCAAGTCGGGTCATACCCAATAACAAGCTTACCAACACTTTATATGTATTTATTTTAACGGTTGGATTGTTAAATGAATACGCGACACTTGAATCTTTAGAAAATCGGTTTTCTAAATTATAATCACTTGAGATAAATTATTTGGATAATTTACATATGATGTGTATTTAATTATTTATAGGTTTAAATAATTATGTTGTGTTATATTTTATAAAATTGGTTTATAAAATAAGTGACTTAACAAATGCATACTTTATATAATAAGTTTTATATAAATTACAAGTATTTTATAACATGTTTTATAAAAATATAAACCTTTTATATATTTAAAAGTATGCAGAATTTTGGAGTCTCCAAGGAGACACCCATGTCTTGTTTTATCACTTTTAAGGTGGCACAACTACTAAGGGACATGCTTAAGTAATTTACCAATGCCTTGACTCAACACACACATGCAAAATACACATCTAACACTTCAAAAAAACTGCATTCAGCTCCATTTTCAGCTGGAAAAACCGTGGGCTTTTGGGGAGCAAAGGGTATTCTCAAATTTTTTTTTGAAGCTAAAATCAAGTGTCAAATAAATCCTAACTAAAAGCTAGGGTGTTGGTGCAAAGTTTGGGGTATAACAACTTGAGGTTTTATCCATTTGAAGCTCCAATTTTCATCATCTTCTTCATCTTGTAACCTCCTAACTTGGAGTAGGTACATCCCTTTAAACTAGCTCTTTTACATTTAAGTATATTTTCTAGACTTGATCTATTTTGGAATTCATATTAAATGGTTAAACATATTGAAAGTTTTTCATGATAAATTGCTTCCGCTTTAATCTTGTAACATGAATGTTTATGAAACTTGTTTATATGATGAATTCCTACAATGGTATCTAGAGCCAAAGTCTTAGAAATATGCTTCTTGTATTTGGCTTAAAAACCCATTTATCTTACATTCTTGTAACATGCATGAAATGAGAATGTAAAAAAATAAAAATTTTGGGTTTTGGTGGGGATGGTTTTTTGGCCGAAAATATGGGGTCTCCAAAGTGGGTTTGGAACTTCATTTTGGCCAAAAATATTTGTTGTTTGTTTTTGTTCACAATCGAGCCTAGACCATGTGTTTGAATGTTTGAATGATTTGGTTGTTATTCATGGTTGTAATATTCATTCATTTGGTTTGTATTAATTTGTAATTATTTTGTAATTTGGTATTGTAATTTATTCTATTTTGGTATGTAAAAATAGAGTAGGATGTAATTTTTTTTTCCTAGAAAAATGTAGTAGGTTACATATTTTTTGTAAAAAGAGATGAAGATGCATGAAGATCAAGGATGAACACAAGATGGTGCTTTTGAAGATGCAAGATTAAGTGGGAGATTTTGTAAAATCTCTTACTTTGTGTTTAACCCTTTTCCGGTGACATTTGTTTTTTGGCTAAACAAATGTCCACCACATTGGCTCTTGATTGTGAACATTTTATTATACTTGCGTGTTTGTTTATTATGTGTGTATATTTGGTTACTACAAGATAATTCACATGTTAACAACTTGCAAAAACAACATTATAATTGGTTATAGTAAAACAACAAAAGGACACTAATAAATGGTTATTAAGGACATGATGTTAATGTATATAAAATGGTTTATATCATGTAATTGGCTTTACTAATATGACATGAAAATTGGTTTTTCATAATGTACTATACACCAAATGCATGTTGGTGTATGGCAAATGTTTTCTTAAACTAGAATTTATGAAAACTTAAAATCCCTTAACTAAAACAAGGTAAACAAGTTAAACGCAATTCTTTTGTGGGAACACTTGAACATAGTAGGGAACTCATAATGGGATAAAGGTCACCTAACCATTATGAACTAACTAATATGGTTAAGGTAAAATTCGCATGCTTGTGGGATAAAGATCACCTAACCACTTGTATGTTGATTTTACATGTTTACACAAGTAGGACAACTTGATTTGGGAATCATGAACTTAGGGTCACCGAAGCATGAGGAACAAATAGGCGTTGATGGGATAAATATGCCATGCAAAAGGATTGCATGATCCCATAATTTAGAAGTTGCAAAAGGGTTGCAATTGTCATATAAATGACTACCTAGCTAAATCAAATAATGGGATAAAGGTCACCTAACCGATATTTGATTTACCGTTGGATTCTAATATTTAATAAGACAATTAATTATAAAAGGGTGTTATTTATTAAATTCAAAATCGATACTTAAATGAACTTTGTTAATTTTGTAGATGGCCGCAAATAACAACAACATGCAAAATGCACCACTTAACCTAAACAACCTATCATTAAGGTCTCTCCTCGAGAAAGACAAACTCACCCATACGAACTTTATGGATTGGTTCCGTAATCTTAGGATTGTCCTCAAACTTGAGGATAAAGCGTATGTGTTGGAGGACCCTATTCCCGACCAACCCGATGAGGAAGATCTAGAGGGCATGGCTTATTATGACAAGTATTGCGCCGATTCGGTGCAAGTCGCTTGCCTAATGCTTGGGACTATGATACCCGAACTCCAAAAGGATTTCGAACATCATAGTGCATATGACATGATCACGTAATTGAAGGAGATTTTCCTTCAACAAGCACGTGTCGAGCGCTTCGAAACGGTTCGAGCACTACATGCATGTCGTATGGATGACACCCAATCCGTATCCTCTTATGTCCTCAAAATGAAAAGCCTTATTGATCACGCAAACCGTCTTAATCTCAACATATCTAATGAGCTAGCCACCGATCTTATCCTAAACTCCTTGTCAAAGAGGTTTGACCAATTTGTAATTAATTACAATATGAATGGGATGGATAAGACCATTGGTGAACTTCATGGCATGTTAAGGACGGCCGAAACTAGCATGGGTAAAAGGGCTTCACCCGTGCTAATGATCAATGATGGTGGGTTCAAAGGTAACAACACCTCTAAGCCTAAGGCAGCTAAGAGGAAAGGACCCGCTCATCAAGGCAAGGGAAAGGGGAAGATGGTTACCCCAACCAAAAACAAGAACAAGAAGCAAAAGGTTGCCGGACAAGCAAACCCCAAGGAAGACCCATGTTTCGGTTGCGGTGAAATGGGTCACTGGAAACGAAACTGCCCGGTCTACCTTAAGGAGTTGAAGGAAAAGAGGGATGCGGGGCAATCCTCAGGTAATATATATATGGTATATATAGAGCTTAGTATTACTTCTTCTAATACATGGGTATTAGACACTGGATGTGGAACTCACATTTGCAATTCATTGCAGGGGTTCAAAAGAAGTAGCAAGCAAGCGGGAACATCAAGTCTCTTTATGGGTAATGGAGCCAAAGTGCTAGAGAAGGCTCAAGGAGACTTTGTGTTAAAGCTTTCAAGTGGTTTGGAACTTATTTTGAATGATGTTTTGTATGCACCCGATTTATGTCGAAACATTATTTCTGTTTCCCGTTTGAAACAATGTGGGTTTTATCTTAATTTTGTTAATGATGATATCCACGTTTATTTAGATAATGTATTCTATTTTAAGGCTTCGCCTTCTAATGGAATTTATGAATTGGTTCATGATGACACATCATCTAGTAGCTCAATATACCATACTAGCACCAAGAAACTCAAAAGGGATTTGAGTGATTCCTACTTATGGAATTGTCGCCTTGGTCACATAAACAAGAACCGAATGCATACACTTCAAAAGAATGGACTTTTGAAATCAAATGAACTAGACTCGTTTGATGTATGTGAGTCTTGCTTACAAGGCAAAATGACTAAAGCACCTTTCAAAGGGACCTATGAAAGGGCTAAGGACTTATTGGTATTAATACACTCGGATGTATGTGGACCCTTTAAGCCCATAACTAGGAATGGTGAAAGATACTTTGTTACTTTCATTGATGACTTCAGTCATTTCGGATATGTCTACTTATTAAGACACAAGGACGAAACTTTTGAGGCATTCAAGGAATATCAAAACGAAGTACAAAATCAACTCAATAAGACAATCAAGGTACTTCGTACCGATAGAGGAGGTGAATACCTAAGTGATGCTTTCCAAGATCATCTTAGAAGTTGTGGGATTATCTCGCAACTTACTCCACCCGGGACACCACAACTTAATGGAGTTTCCGAAAGAAGGAACCGAACCCTAATGGATATGGTTCGATCTATGATGTCTAGAAGCTCGTTACCTCTATCATTTTGGGGTTATTGTCTATGCTCTGCGGCTCGTATTTTAAATATGGCTCCAACCAAGAAAGTGGAACGAACACCTCATGAGATGTGGTTTGGAAAACCTCCATCTCTATCATACTTAAAGGTATGGGGATGTGAAGCTTATCCTAAGCGTTACGTCCCTAATAAGTTGAATGCTCAATCCACGAAGTGTATCTTCATAGGATATCCCAAGGATGATATGGGATACTATTTCTATGATCTAACCGAGCAAAATGTATTTGTTGCTCGAAAGGCTGAATTCCTTGAAACTAGGTTCCTAATGGAAGGAAATAGTGAAAGGAAGATAGATCTTGAAGAGGTTCAAGATCAAGTAGGTGATACACAATTGGCTGACACTAGCACTCAACATGAAAATGTTGAGAGTGATCAGATGGATGATCAAAATACACAAGACGTTCGCAAATCTAGTAGGATTAGTAATCCTCCTGAGAGATATGGGTTTCTCATGGATGGTTGCTATGTGGTTGATTTGGATGAACCAACAAACTACCAAGATGCTTTGCCGAGGACTGATAAGGATAAATGGCAGGAAGCCATGAACGCTGAGATGCAATCCATGTATGACAACCAAGTTTGGGAACTGGTTGTATAACCTACTGGCTCAAGGCTAGTTGATTGTAAATGGCTTTTCAAAATGAAAACAGACATACATGGAAACTTGGATACATATAAAGCAAGACTTGTAGCAAAAGGTTTCACTCAAACTCAAGGGGTTGACTATGATGAAACTTTTTCGCCTGTGGCAATGCTAAAGTCTACTAGGATATTGTTTGCCATTGCTGCTCATTATGATTATGAAATATGGCAAATGGATGTCAAGACCGCTTTCCTAAATGGATATCTTGTGGAAGATGTCTATATGGTTCAGCCTGAAGGTTTTGTTGATCCGAAATATCCTAAAAAGGTATGCAAGTTAAAGAAGTCAATCTACGGATTGAAACAAGCATCTAGAATGTGGAATCATCGTTTTAATGAGGAAGCCGAGAAATTTGGCTTCATTAAAAATGGAGATGAAGCTTGTGTATATAAGAAAGCTAGTGGGAGCACTATCATGTTCCTTGTACTATATGTGGATGATATATTGTTATTTGGAAATGATATTCCGGCAATGCAAGGAGTTAAAACTTGGCTAAGTAAATGCTTCTCCATTAAGGATCTTGGAGAAGCACAATATGTTTTGGGGATTGGGATCTACAGGAATAGATCCAAGAAACTGATAGGTTTGAATCAAAGTGCATACATTGAAAAGATCTTGAAAAGGTTCAAGATGGACAACTCTAAGAAAGGTTTGGTACCTATTCAAAGAGGAATGCCTCTCAGTTCATCTCAGTGTCCTACCACGAAAGATGAACAAGAGAGAATGAAGAAGGTCCCTTATGCATCTGCTATTGGGTCAATCATGTATGCAATGATATGCACTAGACCGGATGTGTCATGCGCTCTTAGCCTGACAAGTAGATACCAGAATAACACAGGAAACAGTCATTGGATTGCTGTTAAAAGTATATTGAAATACCTTAGGAGGACTAAGGATATGTTTCTTATATACGGGTCTGGTGAGGAGGAACTCGCTGTAAAAGGTTACGTGGACGCGAGTTTCCAAACTGATCGAGATGATTCTCGATCACAATCCGGTTATGTCTTCACGTTAAATGGAGGTGCAGTCTCTTGGAAGAGTTCAAAACAGGATGTTGTTGCATTATCCACTACAGAGTCGGAGTACATCACTGCATCATTGGCAGCTCAGGAAGCTGCATGGATGAAGAAATTCATCGACGACTTAGGAGTAGTCCCTTCCATTCAGGACCCTCTTGAGATCTTTTGTGACAACGAGGGTGCGATTGCTCAAATCAAAGAACCTCGTGCTCACCAAAAGACCCGTCACATTGAGCGGAAATTCAACTACATAAGGGATGAAGTTGAAAAGGGAAAGATATGTATTCGCAAAGTTCACACAGATCTTAATATAGCGGATCCTCTCACGAAGCTCTTACATGGATCAAAACATGCAGGACATGTTTGTGCATTAGGGCTTCGATATTCTAGTGATTGGTCATGATCTGTTTTAAGTATTGTAACGGAACGAAATTGTTCAAACTCATTAATATAATTATGGTATTAATTTATTTTGAGTTATGTTTCTATTTTGCATGTTTTATCCATGAATAAGTAATTATTCTAAATTCCGTAGTCGATCACATTTGTGGGAGCAAGTGTGAGGTTTAGACTATTATGAACTTGGATTGGTATACATTCACGGGATGAATGTGGGGCAAGGTTGTAACCAAGGTTCATAGATATTTGTAGTATACAAATATTGGAAGACCCGCCCTCAAGATTTACTAAATGGAGCCTTTGTGGTTGATCACATGTAATCTTGAGTAAAGGCGAATATCATTGTATCCTCTGACCTGAGATACGTATTGGATTCTGATATTTACCAGGTATTGTGCCTTGATTCTTTCCTTCGCTATTCTGAAATATGGTAGTTCACAAGGAAGAGCTCAGGCATAATGCAAGGTACATATTTAGGACGTATGTAGTCAAGATGGAATTTATCCCTCTTATTCGTTGAGAGTCAGATGTCTAAGGCCTGATAAAGTTAAATCTAAAAGAGAGTGATCACTCTGTATCTCTTGGAATTAGCATGACATCTAGGATGAAAGGATAAATGAAAGATTCACCTATTTATATTCGAGATGGGAACTCGAAAGGGATGATGTTATTGAATGGCAAAATTCATAACATATTGGAGGTGATGGACGGTCGTTAGGTGGTATCCATCACTTGCATTAGTTTCTTATGTCTCTCGTGCAAGTGGGAGATTGAAGGTATTTCGTATGCCCGAGAGACATATTAAATTAACGTGGCCACTATGTTATGATTCAAGTCGGGTCATACCCAATAACAAGCTTACCAACACTTTATATGTATTTATTTTAACGGTTGGATTGTTAAATGAATACGCGACACTTGAATCTTTAGAAAATCGGTTTTCTAAATTATAATCACTTGAGATAAATTATTTGGATAATTTACATATGATGTGTATTTAATTATTTATAGGTTTAAATAATTATGTTGTGTTATATTTTATAAAATTGGTTTATAAAATAAGTGACTTAACAAATGCATACTTTATATAATAAGTTTTATATAAATTACAAGTATTTTATAACATGTTTTATAAAAATATAAACCTTTTATATATTTAAAAGTATGCAGAATTTTGGAGTCTCCAAGGAGACACCCATGCCTTGTTTTATCACTTTTAAGGTGGCACAACTACTAAGGGACATGCTTAAGTAGTTTACCAATGCCTTGACTCAACACACACATGCAAAATACACATCTAACACTTCAAAAAAACTGCATTCAGCTCCATTTTCAGCTGGAAAAACTGTGGGCTTTTGGGGAGCAAAGGGTGTTCTCAAATTTTTTTTTGAAGCTAAAATCAAGTGTCAAATAAATCCTAACTAAAAGCTAGGGTGTTGGTGCAAAGTTTGGGGTATAACAACTTGAGGTTTTATCCATTTGAAGCTCCAATTTTCATCATCTTCATCATCATCTTCTTCATCTTGTAACCTCCTAACTTGGAGTAGGTACATCCCTTTAAACTAGCTCTTTTACATTTAAGTATATTTTCTAGACTTGATCTATTTTGGAATTCATATTAAATGGTTAAACATATTGAAAGTTTTTCATGATAAATTGCTTCCGCTTTAATCTTGTAACATGAATGTTTATGAAACTTGTTTATATGATGAATTCCTACAATATATATACAAATTTTAAAATTATAATAAATCTTTTCGTACTAAGCTATTACGTGTGAATCTTAACTACTCGGTTAATTCATATTACTAATATGCTATGATGTGCATCCTTCGTCAGTAACTTAACCATCATTAACTACAATTTCTGTTTCAACTCAATGAAATCTATTTCATAATAAACCAAATGTATTATTCATATACATGTTTGATTGTACACTTTCATTTTCGATATATTCGAAATATTCCGAAAAAACATCATTTGTATCTTGCGAAGTTCACAAGAATCCTACGAACACCAATATCATTCATCAACAAATAACGAAGTATTGATTCCTAATTTCATTTACGTTGAAGAAATAATCCACAAAGATTACGTAATTTCTAAAGTTTTAGGGATTACTCACTCTAGCTCCAACCGTAAATCAAATGAGTTTAATAGTATATTAACTCATTAAATCTGTATTACATCTGAAGAAAATATATATACATATATTTTCATAAAGACTGTAATAAAATTCATTTGTACAAAAATATTACTTTTAATTTTTTTTAACGGGTAGGTAATACCCGAGAGATATATATATTCACAATTAATATGTTACATTCTTTGATTCTGATTCAGCAAATCATCAACTCTACTCACTACTTTCACAACAATATACATTCTTTGATAGAAATCAAAACAACCATACTCATTCAAAACCAATTACATATTCTGATTTTGAAATCTCAGAATTCAATACGAGATTTAACCGGTATTATCACTCTTAGATTCCTACATCTTTCAAAGCTATAATTTAACTTCGAACCGGTGCTAGAACATCATTTCTATTCATAAAACCCAGAAAAATATTTATATCAATCAAAATCCTAGAACATCATATGTATATTAATGATTACAATCTGTGTTCAAACCCCTCAAAATTCCTGAAGGCACTTCAAATAATGAACAATCGAGATGATGATCCAACCACATGTTACCCACAGTCATGCACCTGAAAAACTCTCGAAACCAAAGTCATAGTTTAACACGTACCCGCGTCAAATCCTTTGGCATTTATTAGCAAAAATAACTTTACGATTCCTTTTCAAAGTAGCAAATTCTGTCACAGCTCCAACAAGTCAATTTCGATCTTTCATTCGGAGTAGCCTTATTATAACCCTGATATATACGATTACCCTTTTGTTATCGAAGAACCTTTTATATTCCATCACATTATCAGCAGATGTACCAGTTACTTCGGCTTTAGTCTCTCTGAAAAATATCTATATTATTCATGAAAACCCATCATCTACTCATCTGCATCCTGTAACAATAATTGCCATACCAACTATCAAAAATCATCAATCATTATTCTCAAATTTCGCAGCAATTCTACACCAATGGTTATATATATACATATAACGTCTATCTCCTAGACTTATATACTGCGAATGTGATGTTTCTGAAAAATAACCTAAACTGTGAACTAGTTCTCCGAATTTTTGGAAAAATGCTGATGAAGCAGCAAAAACTGTAAACGATCTTAACAGTCGAAAGTTTGATGATAAAGAATAGTGGGTTGGCAAAGCTCAGAAAAAGAGAAGGTTTGGTACTGAAAAACGGATTTAGCAAACTATGAAAGAGGCTGTGGACAAATCACAAAGACTAAACATGCCTTCAAAGAATCCAAATGATTCAGTGTCTGCTGAAGTTATTATCAAATACCTTAGTCCTAACTCTAAATCTTTAAGGACAAATCCTCATCATCATCCATCGATGTTAGAAATTCCAAGATATCATCGTATCTTTCATTATAAATATCCTCGATATTTTTGAAGATATCTTCATAACTATTCTCATCTAAAATCAATTATCTATTCGCTCTATCTGTATTACATCAGAAGGAAAACTATTTTAGCTTCCAAATTTTGAAAAATTCAAACTTAAAATATGAATGTTATTGAAGTAATGGTGGGAACTGAAGCATGAGTTAGTATAATATAATGACACTTGATCAACGTGATTATATTACAGTAAGTCATGCTGAGTTTCTAAATGGAACATGATGATTCACAGACCATAACGTCATCGTGTGCCATGTTACATAACTCTTTCATTCTATTTAACCTCTAAAATATCAAGAAAATATTTTCTTGATGATTCGGTCTTTTCCGGGATATTCTGGTAATTTAACAAATCAAGATCGTGCCATTACAATTCCCTTCTTAGAACATTAACTATGTTCATTTCAAAATCCATACCTATAAATTCTGGACCATTAATTGTGACGACCCAGAAATTTCTGACCAAATTTAAACTTAATCTTTATATATTTCCTATACGATAAGCAAAGTCTGTAATGTTGAGTCTTAAAATTTTGGAACTGTTTATATAGATTCAGTTAACCTTTGACTATGTCCGACGATTCACGAACAAGTGTGTAAGTAAATAAATATATATATATATATATATATATATAAATATAAATATAAGTGTATATATTAAGTTGAATTAATATAATACCATTTAATCATCTGAATTAAATATGTAGAAAAATATACAAAATAATTAAGATATTATTAAATAAATATATAATTATATATATGAATTTTATATAAAATTAATAAAATATGTATGTTGTAATATATATATAAAATATATATAAATATTCAAATATTTTATTTTAAAGAATGAATATTACATAAGTAATGAAATGTAAAGTTAATATATTATTTGAAATTACAAGTTAGAATCTAAATGATATATCAATATTTCTTTCATTATTAATACTAAGGTTAATACTAGTATTAATATTTGTATTATTAATATTATTAATTTTAATATGAGATATAAATATATATATATATATATATATATATATATATATATATATATATATATATATATATATATATATATATATATATATATATATAATTTGACATGTATAAGTTATATTTTTATTATTTATAATATTATCATTATTAATAATGTTAACTAATAAGATTATCATTTTTTTTATAATATTATTGTCATTATTGGTAATTAGAATTTTCATTATTAGTATTAATATTATCATATTATTATTTATCATTTATTATTACTAATTCCTCTAATAAATAATATTATTATTAGTAATATTATTATTAGTATTATTAATGGTATTAATATATTTATACTTGTTAATTTCCAAAATTTAGAATGACAATCAGACATATAATCACAATTATATATATATATATATATATATATATATATATATATATATATATATATATATATATATATATATACAGATATATATATAAATATAAATAAATAAAATTATATGAATATAAATTATATTATATAAATATATATAACACTACGAAATAAGTTCCTGATTACCATTAAACTGTTTAAGTTTTGTTTTCTGTCTATTAAAGTAAACTAGTTGAATCTTTCAAGGATATAAGACAATTCATCAAACCCCAAATTCAGTTGCTAGTCACAATCTTCCTTATTTTTTTATAAACTTCGTACCTGATACAAAAGTAGGTGTCGACCATTTGTTTTTATAATCAGATAATTTACACTATGTTATGGAGAAAAATCATTCATTTATCCATCGACACTATCAATTAAAATCATTATAACCTTGGTCTGATTGAAATTTAAAAGAGAAAATATAAAACACCCATTTAGTTCTCTGTTCTTGACTCCATTTTCAAACGGCTCAAATTCGTTTTTTTTCTTCAAAATCTAATAATGACATTCTATTAATAATCATCCATCTAAACTCTCTGTAAGTTTTTACGTGTCAATTCTTTCGATTGATTAACAATTCTGGAGTCAAAGTTTTAAAACAAAAAGTTAAACAATTGTTCAATGAGCAAATTCGAGTTATATGTTATGATTCAAGTCCAATTGTTGAATCTAATAGTTTCTAGGATGGATTTCCAAGGTATGTTGTGTTATAACTTTTACCTAATACATTATGAAAATCGAAAAGTAATTTTTTTTAAGCCAAGAACAGCGAAGGCAGTGCTTGTGTTCTTATTTATATATTTTTTTTTTCAATTCAATTTATCATGTATAATTATTCTATGTTGAGTATAAAATCCAAAAATTGAGGTTGTATTCGAATCAATTGATTTTCTGGTCAATTAGTTAGAATGGGATATGGATCGATTGAGTACTTGGGGAAGAAGATGATATAAAACAGGAAAAGGGTTTAAGTAAATATAATATGAGAGTAAAAGCAGAAACACAATGATGGTTGAAGGGTTCAGAGGGTTAATGGGCGACCTAGGGGTCTCGGGTTCGAGCCCGGGCAGCAGTATTTGTTTTTTTTAAAGGCTTATTTGATAAGGTAGCCTACCTTCTTTTATTTTATTTTATTATTATTATTATTATTATTATTATTATTATTATTATTATTATTATTATTATTATTATTATTATTATTATTATTATTATCATTAGTTATTATTAAGTTTATTATGTTTATTATTATTATTATTGTTATTATTGTGATTATTATTGTTATTGTTAG
The DNA here is from genome assembly GCF_046630445.1 of Rutidosis leptorrhynchoides. Lineage (NCBI taxonomy): Eukaryota > Viridiplantae > Streptophyta > Magnoliopsida > Asterales > Asteraceae > Rutidosis > Rutidosis leptorrhynchoides. The sequence continues at coordinate 255,686,995 of NC_092339.1, forward strand.
TTATTATGATTAAATTTAAAACTATGTTAATTATTGTTAATGTTAACATTAATATTATGAATATAAGTATCATTAAAAATGAGTAAAATTATTATTATCATTATTATTAAGACTATTAATAACTTTAAACATTAGTTGTATTAATATGTTTTGTATGAATATAAGAATTAGTATTACCATTAGTATAAGTATTACCATTTAAAAATTATTAGCAATATCATTATGTATTATTATTAATGATAACAAATTATAATAAGTATATTACTATTAATATTATCATGAGCAACATTATTACTATATAATAATTAAAACTGTTAATCTAACTAGTAATAGCAGCAAAAGTATCATTTTTTTTAATTGAAATTATTATCAATATTATCATTATTATTATTATTAGTATTATTGTTAATAGTATTATCATTAAGTTAACAAATAAAAGATAATTATAAAATAAATATAGATATATAAATATATATACATATATATTTAATACAAAACTTAACTATATAAATATGGTTATTTACTTAATATATATAAAATGACATATATAGGTTATTAACATAAAAATTATATCACTAATAATAAATACCTATATATTTGTTCGATTATAATTATGTAGATTAATAAATATACAAATGATATAGGTTCGTGAATCCGAAGCCAAACCCTGCATTGTTCAGTTGTTCAATATAGTCATATGTATTTTTACTACAAAATACAGTATGGTGAGTTTCATTTGCCTTTTTACCCTTTATACTTTTGGGCTGAGAATACATGCGCAATTTTTATAAATGTTTTACGAAATACACACAAGTAATCGAAACTACATTATATGGTTGAATGATCGAAGCCGAATATGCCCCTTTTTGCTTGGTAGCCTAAGAATTAGGGAACATCACTAATTTTAAAAATTAGTGCACGCCTAATTGACGCGAATCCTAAAGATAGATCTATTGGGCCTAACGAACCCCATCCAAAGTACCGGATGCTTTAGTACTTCGATGTTGTTTTTTATCATGTCCGAAGGATTTCCCGGAATGATAGGGGATATTCTTATATGCATCTTGTTAATGTCGGTTACCAGGTGTTCACCATATGAATGATTACTTTTGTCTCTATGCATGGGACGTATATTTATGAGAAATGAAATTTCTTGTGGTCTATTAAAATGATGGAAATGATTATTTATGTTAAACTAATGAACTCACCAACCTGTTGGTTGACACTTTAAAGCATGTTTATTCTCAGGTTTGAAAGAAATCTTCCGCTATGCATTTGCTCATATTAGAGATATTACTTGGAGTCATTCATGACATATTTAAAAAGACGTTGCATTCGAGTCATCGAGTTCATCAAGATTATTATTAAGTCGATTATAGTTAGATATATTATGAAAGAGTATGCATGCTGTCAACTTTCGATGTAAATGAAGATATATTACAGTTAGATATATTATCAAGATTATGAAAGTTTGTAAAATTTATCATATAGAGGTCAAGTACCTCGCGATGTAACCAACTACTGTGAATCGTTTGTAATCGATATGGACTTCGTCCGGATGGATTAGGACGGGTCTCTACAGTTGGTATCAGAGCGGTGGTCTTAGCAAACTAGGTCTTGCATTAGTGTGTCTAACTGATAGTCGTTAGGATGCATTAGTGAGTCTGGACTTTCGATCGTGTCTGCATGTCAAAAGTTTTGCTTATCATTTTTAGTCGAAAATCATCTTCTTATCATTCTTAGGAATTTAACTGCTCATTATTCTTAGTCTAGACACGTTTTACTGCATTGACTGCATGAATAGTGTATAGACAAAATTCATATCTTAGCATATCTGTTACTGTAGACCTTGCCTGATATCTCTCGTAAATTTTTCCGTAATTTAAGGGATCCTGGTACTATATATATCTATGCATATTATGCATTGAGAATACATCCACTATCAATTGATGTCACTAAACTTTTCATACCAAAAATCTTTTCTGTGATCGCGAAAGATGGCCTCTACGAATCGACCACGTTCCTCTGACTCCAAAGATAGCGTGACAGGAGCAAACCAACCAATCAACTACTGTGATTTTTGGATAAAATGGGAGTGGGTTCGCGACATACTCACCCTATGGATAAGGGAAGAAGGTACTCCATATCATGAACCGAATCTACCACCTAACCTTGGAGTACTCGACCCGCTCACCGGAGAACCTGTTCGCAACACCGTTTATACCCTTTTTGCAAGAATTTTTCGTCTTGAGGCTACCATTAACGAAACTAGAGAAGATATCCGACCTCTACCTCACACTGATAACCAACCAGGGTTAGTAGAAGAAAGTTAAAGAACTCCGAGCTCGAGTGTTAACTTTAGAGAGCACGGTACACAATTTGCAAGCACCAGCAGTATCACCATCACCAGTAACATCACCAGCCTCAGCACCAATAGCACTAATACCACCAACGACAACATCCGCGTCACCAGCTTTGACATCTCATTCTATACCTCGAGTATAATCATCGTTCTACATGACGTTCTACATCATTTATCTTCATTCGACATAGCAATTATGTAATCTATAATGTTTTAGAGATTATATATTCTTGTTCTAACGGTAAATCAAATGAGTTTAATATCATATTGACTCATTAAATCCATGATTACATCTGAAGAAAATATATAGGTATATATATTTTTTCATAAAGATTGCAATTAAAAATTCTTTTGTACAAACTGTTAATGGAGAAAATATTTTAACGGGTAGGTAATACCCGAGGAATATTTAGATTTCACATTAATAAGTTACACTGTACATTCTTCAAATCTGATTCAACATTCATTTACTATCCTACTTATATCTACAAAGATACGAATCCGTTCACCGCAGAATAACCATTTTCATTCAATTTTATATTTGGATTTTGACCTATCAGAATCCAACAAGTGGCATAATGAAGAAAAACATTGGACAAAATAAAAATTTGTTAGAAACAAACAAATTAACTATAAAAAATTCTGTTAAGAAACCACGTTAACAAAATCCTAGCTAACTATTTTTAGCTAACTGTTAATTTCTTATTACATTTTATTTATCGCAGTTTATTTATCGCAATTTTATTTATCGTCATTTAATTTCTGTTATTTACTTTACGCACTTTATTTATCGTCATTTAATTTCTGTTATTTATTTTACGCACTTTAAATATCGGGACACGTATACAAGGTTTTGACATATCATATCGACGCATCTATATATATTATGTGGAATAACCATAGACACTCTATATGCAATAATGATTGAGTTCTCTATACAGGGTTGAGGTTGATTCTATAATAATATATATAATTTGAGTTGTGATCGAGTCTGAGACATGTACACGGATCACGATACGTATTAATTAATTTGAATATTGTGTATTAAACTATATATGAATTATTGAGTTAGTGATTGTGGGCTGCTAACTGTGGACTATCATGATTGGACAATTAAAATAGATTAAAATATTGATTATAACATCCATACCTTTTACAAAGCTTAAAGCATACTGCTGACATGTTAGGCCGCTAATGACCCCACTAATTACGGTCCATGTGTAATTAGCTCTGTTAATTACAATTAAATCGCTTAATAACTAAACAAATACACGTGTCCATTAAAGAGTCATCATATCAGTGTTACAAACATACGGCTTCACCACACACTTCATCTTTCTTCCAAACTGAAAAACCCTAATCTTCTAACCATCGATTACGGCTTACTGCCACCGTAAATCATCACTCCGGTATCACTAATTAATCCGTTGTGATTTTATCATCTTAACGGTATCAATTTCATAAACTATAACCACTTTTTTTTCAATCGCCTGAAGGTTATTCCTTACTCCGTATGGTGTTGCGGAGGACGACGATAAAAACTTAAATTTACGAATTGAATAATCGAGGACAATCTGGTGTTGCAGAGTATTTGTAGATCGATTAGGGTTTCGACCTTTAAATTGAATAAAGAAAACGAAATCGGCATCCGAATTAATCGATGATTCATATACAACGCCATGTGAAATTCCAAGAACAGCTCAGGTTCCTTTCTTCTTCTTATTTTTTATATATTTGATTCAACCCTAATAATGAGTTTTTTTAAATATTTGATTGTAATTTTGTGAATTCCAATATTAATTGTTAAACTAAATGATGAATTTATAAAACCTGATGCTACGTGTGTGTATAAAGATTTTCTAGCAGTAGGAAATATGAAAAATGTAATTACCAGTTTTTCTTAATCTGCAAAAATATGAAAAATGTAAATTTTTAATTTTTTAGTTCATCATACACCCGAATATGAATGTATTGAATATTTCAATGTATTGAAAATACAAATTTCAATTTGAATACTGATGTTTTAGATGAAGATTCGGGTGTTGATGGATGTGGAAATGAAGAAATGGTGCATGATGGTGTTAGCATCAGTAAAGATAAGGTATGAGATAGGTAGATTTTTTTATTGGTTTTGACAGTTTGACTTTGTGTAGTCAAACGTTTGAAATAAAGTTGTCTTGGTATCTGATCGTTATCTTAGTGGTGGAAGATTAAAGTTAGATGGTAAAAAGAATATTTTGATAAGGGTCAAAATGGGTAGTTTGGGCAATGGTTGATAACCATTTGTTTTTCGGTCAGGTTCGATTCACTTCTAGATTACATGTTCATTTGACTATAAACAATACTTCGTCGAGTCTGATTGGTAAAAAAATATGTTATTACAATGATGAACATTTGAAATAAGTTATTTAGAAAGCCATAAGAATTAAGAAAACAGTTTAGGGCAACATTCCGTAAACTGTAACTTTCAATCTCTTGAGCTCTTCCACTAATTAGAACATGTTTCCCTCTTAGCTTAATTATTATACTTGACACTTTTGGGTTATAACTTTGTTAATGAGAAGCCATGCTAGGCATTTGTTAATGAGAAGCCATGCTAGGCATTCCTTAAAGTTTGGTTAATGACAAGTCATGTTCCCTTTGTAATTTATATTTTTTTCTTTTTCAATGTACCTATTTCATTGTGTTGTGTTATTACTTTGATTTGGATATGTAAATTTTTGACCCATTGTTCTTTTATCACCTTATGAAGGTTGTGTTGCAGTTAAATGACATTTGTCCATCTAATTATGTAGCTGAGATGGAATCATACTATGCTTTCTCCATATCTAAAAAGAACTCACAACCCTTAACTCTTCATGTTGGCTGCCGGTAATGGTTGATGTTTTAGCACTTGATCTGAAGACTCACGGTTAAGGTTTGTGTTTTGTCGTTTTATTAAAGAATTGAATGATGTGATTATTATGTTATTTGTTATGTATTGTTCTTTATCACCTTATGAAAGAATAGAATGATGTGTCTTCATAACCAAATAGTGACCCTTTTACTGGTTTTGAAATTACTAAATTTTTAAATTAACTCCAACTTACATAGACTTTCATTTTTATTGGTAAAGAGGTTACATTCAGCAAAAAAATAATAATTTACATTTACATTGATCAGTGGGAGTGCAAGTATTGTCTTACAATGATGTATGTATATGTTTTAGTTTTATGTTAATTACAATTACACATCAATCAATCTCATATATCTGTCAATTTTTATGGTTCAGAGTATGATTTATGATATTCCAGTAATCAACAATGAACGATTTCCAGATAACGTATTCAAACCCGGGGATCGATTTATTTTATTTCTGCTGCGGATGAAGACCTCATTTCAATTGATATAAAGGTACGTCTTTCATTATCGCGGGTCAGATTCATAACAATAATATAGCTCGCATCGTCACATAAAAATTTACTGATGATATGGTATGAGCAATATCATTAATATCGTTTCATGTTTGATATACTGCTTATAATTATATATTCAATGATTTATGTTTAATAAATATTTTATCAATCTGTTTTACTTGGATTTACAAGGTTAAGGTTTAAAGGACTCCATGATGTGCCTGATATGATGAAGATATATATTTTACGCCTCTTGCTTTGGGGGAATCTTTCTGATATATTTTAACGGTCAGTTCCTTGAGTTCTCATGGTCAGTTTGTTGGGGGAATCTTTCATATAAGGATTGTCTTGAAGACGGTTAAAGGGTTAGCTACTAAAACTCAACATTGTGTCATTTCCTTTTAGTTGTTATGTAATCTAAAAACGCTTAAAAATTTTTGGCGATTCCTTTTGACTTTTAGTATTATGAACAACAAGAAGCCTGAAAAGTTTGATCTTCTCAAGGGTCATCTTATTGACTTGGGAGATTACTACATCCGATATCACAGTTTTTAATAATCTTCTTTTTTAATCTATGTTTATATCATAGTAACCTTTATACTCCATTTTCTTATGTGGTGGTAGTTGTTTAATTTAGTATCTGGGCACGATGAATTGTTATGAATAGCAGCTTGGTTACACATGGCTTTAAGAAAACAGACTTATACAACGTACATTATAAGGATTCTTGAAGGCAGGGGTCACTACTTATGGCCTGGAGTAACAAACATGTTGGCATCTATGTTCTCATTTCAAAGGTACGTAATAAAAAAGAATAAATGTTTCATATGCTTATACAGATTAGAGTACACAGTATATGAATAGGTATAATCTTATAATTTTGAATTTCGTGACTATTTTTCTAATGGTGTTAAAATTAGTACAAACATGATACATATTTTTTTTATTCAAAAACTGAACCGAATCAAAACTAAGCACAAAAGAAGATGCATATACCGTCTATAAGCAAAGCATCTTCGTCTGTTCGTGTGGCTGCCACTAATTCTTTCGGCTAATGTTTCATCATCTCCTGTTATTTTTCATGTTGGTGGTCTGGATATTAGTGTTTCCAAGATCGTTTAGTGGTTGGCTTATTCTGTAACAGTTGTAAGCTTAAATCTTTGAAACAGTGGTTGGCTTATTCTGTAACAGTTGTAAGCTTATTCCAAGATCGTTTAGTGGTCTGGATATTGGTGTTTCCAAGATCGTTTAGTGGTTGGATTATTCTGTAACAATGGTTGGCTTATTTTGTAAAAGTTGTGAGCTTATTCCAAGATCGTTTCCAAGATCGTTTAGTGGTTGACACATTTGGTTATAACAGTTGTAAGCTTAAATCTTTGAAAAAAATTATTTAGGAGGTTTTACACATAAAAACTAATCTTTAGACAAATTCCTTTGACCCGACCCGTTTAATATAATACACAACCCACATGTTTATGATTGGAATTACATTACATAGATTACATGTTAGATTGTAGTTTACGCCACCTATATGATGTATTCATGTTATATGATTCATTGTTCACCTCTTACAGTGTTCAACAGATCAAAGCAAAGTGGGTGTAAATGTTCAATAACTTTTAAGCATCATTTTGCTCATGTCACAGCCGATCTTCTTCCTCTGTGTTATCATTATTGCCTATCTTTATGGTATCAGGTAATATCACTTAAAAACACATACAGTCTATTAAATCTAACTTCTAAAACAATTTATGTATATTATGTACAAGAATGTACTTGGAGTGGCTAGGAGCTGTTTGAAGTTTAAACACCGTGTTTAAACTTTAAAGTAACTGAAGTCTTTAGTTGAATGAGCATGGTATTGGTATATATGGTATATATAATGGTAGATGGAGAGATGATGTCGTTAGTTAGTTATACGTGTTATCAAACTTCAATTTTTAAACTAATAGTTATAGTCCACTTTTGCCCTCAAGTTATCTCTATCATTCAGTTATGAGATGCTTGAATTGTAGGACCAGTCTTTTGAATAGATTTAGTCTACTACTATGGATAGATATGTTTGCAATGTTGTTCACTCACGACTCTATAAAATGCAATTTTGATAGTTAAATAGCAAAAGTGCATTAAAGGTGATAATAATATTCTCTCTTTGGATTAAAGGCTAACTTGCGTCTCATATTCCGTTCTTTCTTTCATTGTATATGGCTCTTCTCTTCGCTTTCTGACTATAGACATTTGAAGATGGGACACACATGTAACTATCCGCTTGAACAGGAAAGTCAACTCAAAGGTATTGTTGGTAAGCTATTGGTAAAATCAAATTACTTTGTATTTTCTCTATGTATGATTTATCACTAATGAAAATGATATGATTATCATCTGATTCAAGCATGTTCCATTTTTTATTAAATGGGTAAACTTTACATGTATATTGTATAACATCCTTCAAACATTTGTTTTGTAGTTAAGTTTCATGCACTTTTATCGGTGTGATGCTTTGCATGTTAGGTCGTATTAAGTTCAAGCAATGCGAACATATGTCACTTCTTTGACCGGTAGCGAGGTATCTTCCTTTTAATTCGGTTTTGAAATCTAAATAGGTAACATGTTAGTCGGTTGTATAAGGCATGCATGTGTTAGTACTTAAGTCATTTTATAATGCTTCTATAGAACTACAAAGTTTTTTTTACGGAAAAATGATATGTATAAAAATGAAACGCTTCCTAGCAAGACGTGAAAGGAGAAAAGACGTGAAAGGAGAAAAGATTACAAAGGCTTTAGAATACAGAACTACAAAGTCTTGGTTGAAACATATAAGCATGGTGCCAAACTACACATGCATGTCAGTGTTGGTTAAATCTTCACTCATTTTCTATTACAATATATGTGTTGATTTAATTCTATCTAATACATTAAATTATAGTAATCATGTATATCTTATACGATATCAGTTGCATTAATTTAGCTAATAGATGAAATTCTGAAGAAGATTCTCAGTGTCTTTATTTTTTGCATTTTGTATGCCCCATTTTTTTTCTTGAAACGACCGAATTTTATTATAGTGGTTGACGATTATATATGAAATTTACACCATATGAGCATGATTGTTGTTAGATTAAAATTATTCGAAAAGTTGCAAGATAGTGTTAGAGCCACCTTGGTGTCGATCTTCACCCATTGTGTTTTACGTAAAACAACGTTTTAGTTATACAGCTTTTGACGATGTACTTACATATAAATTTCATACCGTTGGTCATGTGTTTTGTGTTTTGCTGATGTCAGAATTAGTAGTCTTAATCTGTGTTTTGTGTAAAGCAAAAAAAAAAAAATTAACAGTATTATGTTTATTTTATCCAAAAGAATACTTGTGATACTCTCTTTGTCATACTGTTAATTGATATAACAAATATATTTCCAGTTTGTTTGATTAAAAGTCGCCGTACAACGCACGGGCTCTTAAAGTCTAGTATGAAACTAAACAATTCTTAAAGTTTGCCACTTGATTTCATCTTAAACCTCATTTGTATCTTGACAATTACAATCCGCGTTCAAACCTTTCATGATTCTTGAAAACATCTCAATCGAGAGGATGAACCAACCGCACTTCATCTACGGAAGGAAAGATTTATGCATATAGTATTGCACCTGAAAAACTCTCGGAAACTGAGTAAACATTTAACGCGTAGCTGTGCTAATTCTTTTAGCGTTACTATTACCGAAAATAACTTTGCAATCTCTTTCCAAATTAGCCAATTTTATCACAGCTCCAGCAAGTCAACTTCGAATTTTCATTTGAAACAATTTTATTATAACCTCGATATATAAGTTTGCCTGTCGTCATCGTTACCGGGGAACCGTTTATATTCCACCACATTAGCAGTAAACTTACCAGCAACTTCAATGAATTTGGACTTTCCGAAAAATCATTATATTCATTGAAACCCCATCATGTATTCATCTATACCCTGTAACAAAAATTGCCATACCAATTACCGGGAATCAGCAATCAGTATTTCGAATCTCTTAGCCTTTCTACATCAATAGTTATATGTATACGTATAACAATTATCTTCTAGAATTACGATCTTCAATTCTAAAATTTTGAAAAGCACCCAGCCTACGAATCAATACATTGAACTTTGAAAAAGCTAAATGAAGCAACAGAAAACTGTAGGCAACCGTAAACGACCTTAATCGTCGGAAGTTTGATGATAAAGAATAGTATGTTGGAAAAGCTCAGAAAAGTTGGAACTGGAAAACGGATTGAGCTAACCACGAAGGAGATCAAGGACAAATACAAGGACCAAACCCTATATTCAAAGAATCCAGGTAATTCTGGATCCGATGAAATCTTTAGAGAATATCTTGCTTCGAGGTCATGTTAAAATCTTGCGGAAAATTTTTCTTCATCAACTTTCGAACTTAGAAATCCCAAAATGTCATCATAAATATCTTCGATATTTCTGAAGATATTTTCATAAATATTCTCGTCCGAAATTATCTCTCTCCTCGTTCTATCTATGTTACATCATAAAAGAAACTGTTTTAGTTTCTATCTTTCTGTAAAATTTGAGTTTAAATTATGAATGTTTCTGGAGTAGTGTTGGGAACTGATGCATGAGTTAGAATAATATAATGACACTTGATCAACGTGATTATATTACAGTAAGTCATGCTGAGTTTCTAATGGAACGTGATGATTCACATATCACAACGTCATCTTGTGCCATGTTACACGACTCTTGTATTCTATTTAACCTCAAAAATATCAAGAAAATATTTTCTTGATGATTCGGTCTTTTTCGGATATTCTGATAATTTGACAAATCAAATCATGCTACTACCTTTCCTTTCTACCTTGTATATTATGATAATTTGAAACTTCATACTTGCAAATTCTGGACCATTACTCGCTTTACCAGAGTTCGAGAGGAGGATAAAAAGGCAAAGAGCTCCAGAATATGAGAGAAAATATAAAGCCCAATAACAACTTAGAGTTCACAAACCGTGGATATTAAAACGAATAGCAATATAAAGACTCGGGAGAACTAAAAATACTATAAACCCAAGAGCATAGTAGAAGTAGACAGATTCCTCCGGTGGTAGATGAAAAAGGAGAATGATCAATATGAAAGTCAGGAATATATCCAAAATTAAAACTGGATGAAGCATATTGATGATGATTTGGAAGAATGAATTAAAATATAGAAATTGGAAGTGATGGAAATAATAAAACAGAAGAAGTTCATTTATAGTGAAAATACCAGACAGAGCAATCGAGACAAGTGATCGCATTTAATTATAGAGATTTTATTTCCCATAAATCTTGAAGAATCAGATCTTATAGATTTCGAAGATTTTCTTTAAATTCCTTGAATTCCAGAATTCAACCAAGAAACGTCAAAAGTTAAGACGCGCCTTAATTTCTAAATTCAACCATGACTACGTCAAAAGTTGTGACAAAACTTACCTTTCTCATTTCACTAGTTTGTGATAGCTTCACTCGTACTCTTCACATAAACGATTTATTTTACCCAAATCACTCACTGATGATAAAACTCTAAATTCCAGCTCATATGGGTCATGAAAAACATACTTAATGTCAACCATGACCATCCCAATCAAATTTCGGGACAAAATTTCTTTAACGGTTAGGTACTGTGACGACCCGGAAATTTCCGACCAAATTTAAACTTAATCTTTATATATTTCCTATATGATAAGCAAAGTCTGTAATGTTGAGTCTTAAAATTTTGGAACTGTTTATATAGATTTAGTTAACCTTTGACTATGCCCGACGATTCACGAACAAGTGTGTAAGTAAATAAATATATATATGTAAATATAAATATAAGTGTATATACAACAACAACAATACCCAATCCCACAAAAGTGGGGTATGGGAGAGGTGGGTGTAGACAATCATTCCTCGTACCCTAGATTAGAAGGAAGTTGCTACTCCACCCGCGAGTATAGAACCCGCGCCTAGATAAGGTCGTCCCTCCCTCTACTCTAGAGCAAAAGAGATTGCTTCCAAAAAGGACCTCCGGCCAGATGTGCTCATAAAAACGAAATAGATAGGGCAAAAGATACGTACCTGTAAGGGTTATGTGCGCCTAGCAAGATGCAACCAAACTCAGTAACCAAAAAGGGAACACAAATAGCAGTATTGCACAACAGTAGGGCAAATAGCATGAATCATATAGAGCACAAAACCATTTAAAACCATGTAGACATACAGACAAACAAAATAAATATATATATATATATATATATATATATATATATATATATATATATATATATACACGCACCACACATAAGCATGGATAAGAACTCATGCTTAAACATATATACATATAGATAAATTCGTAGATATATATACCTAGGTACAGAAACAAGACAGACAATCATACATACACCAATACATGTTACTTAGATACATAGATACATATATAGATACACACATATGCAACGGTACATGTATATAGCCTAAATACATATAAATAGATACAGGTGCATATATACTATGTGGAGGGGTATATATAGTGTAACTATAGAATAACTAGTTATAGTTATGTATTTATTTATATATATACACAATAAATATAAGTGTATATATTAAGTTGAATTAATATAATATCATTTAGGGTGTGCTTGGTTTAAACTAAGGAATGGAAAAGGGAATGACAAAAGGAATACTAAAGGAATACTAAGGAATAGAATGGATATAATCATTCCTTTTGACAGTGCTTGATTAAAGAAATTATAAGGTTTAAAAATAATACGGAGTATTAAATTGTTATAGTTTTATATTCTTATATATACATACACTGATACACGAGGCAGTATAATATTTAGAACACAATCAATTCAAGTTTTTTTTTTCAAGTTCTATACAGATTTTACCATCAATATTTTAATTCTTAATATTGGAGAAATAAATTGATATATAGAATAGATTCATAAATTAAATAAGAGAAATCAAAATAGGAATTCAACTAATGGCTTTTAGGAAATTGTGTTGTTAATAATATACAGAGTAAATGATTTTGTTAATTTCAACGTGGGACCAGTTGGAGACGATTGAAAAAATTGTAGCAGTTCATGAATTGAAGATATAATCATGAGTTGGAGATATAACGTAATTATGGAGTATATATTAGAGTTATTATAATCTAGAAAATAAATAAATAAATATACGGTTAATTTTTGAAATAAAAATGGCAGTTAATGACTATAATGATTCCCATAACCCCCAAATTAGTGGGTAATGCTACATTAACTAGTTTAGGGTAATGAGTATTCCCATTACATATAACCAAGCAATCTCAATTATAATCATACCCATTCCTTATGGCCTATAACCCCCAACCAAGCATGCCCTTAATCATCTGAATTAAATATGTAGAGAAATATACAAAATAATTAAGATATTATTAAATAAATATATAATTATATATATGAATTTTATACACAATTAATAAAATATGTATGTTGTAATATATATATATATATATATATATATATATATATATATATATATATATATATATATATATATATATATATATATATATATATATATATATATATATATATATATAAATATTCAAATATTCAAATATTTTATTTTAAAGAATGAATATTACATAAGTAATGAAATGTAAAGTTAATATATTATTTGAAATTACAAGTTACAATCTAAATGATATATCAATATTTCTTTCATTATTAATACTAAGGTTAATACTAGTATTAATATTTGTATTATTAATATTATTAATTTTAATATGAGATACAAATATATATATATATATAAAATTTGACATGTATAAGTTATATTATTATTATTTATAATATTATCATTATTAATAATGCTAACTAATAAGATTATTATTATTATTTTTTATAATATTATTGTCATTATTGGTAATTAGAATTTTCATTATTAGTATTAATATTATCATATTATCATTTATCATTTATTATTACTAATTCCTCTAATCAATAATATTATTATTAGTAATATTATTATTAGTATTATTAATATTAATATTAATGGTATTAATATATTTATACTTGTTAACTTCCAAAATTTAGAATGACAATTAGACATATAATCACAATTATATATATATATATATATATATATATATATATATATATATATATATATATATAAATACAATTATATGAATATAAATTATATTATATAAATATATATAACACTACGAAATAAGTTACTGATTACCATTAAACTGTTTAAGTTTTGTTTTCTGTCTATTAAAGTTAACTAGTAGAATCTTTCAGGGATATAAGACAATTCATCAAACCTCAAATTCAGTTGCTAGTCACAATCTTCCTTATTTTTTTTTATAAACTTCGTACCTGATACAAAAGTAGGTGTCGACCACTTATTGTTATAATCAGATAATTTACACTATGTTATAGAGAAAAATGATTCATTTATCCATCGACACTATCAATTAAAATCATTATAACATTGGTCTGATTGAAATTTAAAAGAGAAAATATAAAACACCCATTTAGTTCACTGTTCTTGACTCCATTTTCAAACGGCTCAAATTCGTTTTATTTTTCAAAATCTAGTAATGCCATTCTGTTAATAATCTTCCATCTAAACTCTCTGTAAGTTTTTACATGTCAATTCTTTCGATTGATTAACAATTCTGGAGTCAAAGTTTTAAAACAAAAAGTCAAACAATTGTTCAATGAGCAAATTCGAGTTATATGTTATGATTCAAGTCCAATTGTCGAATCTAATAGTTTCTAGGATGGATTTCCAAGGTATGTTGTGTTATAACTTTTACCTAATACATTATGAAAATCGAAAAGTATTTTTTTTAGACAAGAACAGCGACGGCAGTGCTTGTGTTCTTATTTATATTTTTTTTTTCAATTCAATTTATCACGTATAATTATTCAATGTTGAGTATAAAATCCAAAAATCGAGGCTGTATTCGAATCAATTGATTTTCTGGCCAATTAGTTAGAAAGGGAGATGGATCAATTGAGTACTTGGGGAAAAAGATGATATAAAATAGGAAAAGGGTTTAAGTAAATATAATATGAGAGTAAAAGCAGAAACACAATGATGGTTGAAGGGTTCATAGGGTTAATAGGCGACCTAGGGCTCTCGGGTTCGAGCCCGGGCAGCAGCATTTGTTTTTTTTAAAAGGCTTATTTGATAAGGTAGCCTACCTTCTTTTATTTTATTATTATTATTATTATTATTATTATTATTATTATTATTATTATTATTATTATTATTATTATTATTATTATTATTATTATTATTATTATCATTAGTTATTATTATGTTTATTATGTTTATTATTATTATTATTGTTATTGTTATTATTGTGATTATTATTGTTATTGTTAGTTATTATGATTAAATTTAAAACTATGTTAATTATTGTTAATGTTAACATTAATATTATGAATATAAGTATCATTAAAAATGAGTAAAATTATTATTATCATTATTATTAAGACTAGTAATAACTTTAAACATTAGTTGTATTAATATGTTTTGTATGAATATAAGAATTAGTATTACCATTAGTATAAGTATTACCATTTAAAAATTATTTGCAATATCATTATGTATTATTATTAATGATAACAAATTATAATAAGTATATTACTATTAATATTATCATGAGCAACATTATTACTATATAATAATTAAAACTGTTAATCTAACCAGTAATAGCAGCAAAAGTATCATTTTTTTAATTGAAATTATTATCAATATTATCATTATTATTATTAGTATTATTGTTAATAGTATTATCATTAAGTTAACAAACAAAAGATAATTATAAAATAAATATAGATATATAAATATATATACATATATATTTAATACAAAACTTAACTATATAAATATGGTTATTTACTTAATATATATAAAATGACATATATAGGTTATTAACATAAAAATTATATCACTAATAATAAATACCTATATATTTGTTCGATTATAATTATGTATATTAATAAATATACAAATGATATAGGTTCGTGAATCCGAGACCAGCCCTGCATTGTTCAGTTGTTCAATATAGTCATATGTATTTTTACTACAAAATACAGTATGGTGAGTTT
The DNA here is from genome assembly GCF_046630445.1 of Rutidosis leptorrhynchoides. Lineage (NCBI taxonomy): Eukaryota > Viridiplantae > Streptophyta > Magnoliopsida > Asterales > Asteraceae > Rutidosis > Rutidosis leptorrhynchoides. Next base: position 255,702,892 of record NC_092339.1, read on the forward strand.
CATTTGCCTTTTTACCTTTTATATTTTTGGGCTGAGAATACATGCGTAATTTTTATAAATGTTTTACGAAATAGACACAAGTAATCGAAAGTACATTATATGGTTGAATGATCGAAGCCGAATATGCCCCTTTTTGCATGGTAGCCTAAGAATTAGGGAACATCACTAATTTTGAGAATTAGTGCACGCCTAATTGACGCGGATCCTAAAGATAGATCTATTGGGCCTAACGAACCCCATCCAAAGTACCGGATGCTTTAGTACTTCGATGTTGTTATTTATCATGTCCGAAGGATTTCCCAGAATGATAGGGGATATTCTTATATGCATCTTGTTAATGTCGGTTACCAGGTGTTCACCATATGAATGATTACTTTTATCTCTATGCATGGGATGTATATTTATGAGAAATGAAATTTCTTGTGGTCTATTAAAATGATGGAAATGATTATTTATGTTAAACTAATGAACTCACCAACCTTTTGGTTGACACTTTAAACCATGTTTATTCTCAGGTATGAAAGAAATCTTCCGCTGTGAATTTGCTCATATTAGAGATATTACTTGGAGTCATTCATGACATATTTCAAAAGACGTTGCATTTGAGTCATTGAGTTCATCAAGATTATTATTAAGTCGATTATAGTTGGATATATTATTAAAGAGTATGCATGCCGTCAACTTTCGATGTAAATGAAAGTTTGTCTTTTAAAAATGAATGCAATGTTTGTAAAATTTATCATATAGAGGTCAAGTACTGTAGTGACCCGAACTTTTCCATGTTTATATATATTAATTGAGATTTATATTTACATAATTAAATGTTTCCAACATGTTAAGCAATCAAACTTGTTAAGACTTGATTAATTGAAATAGGTTTCATATAGACAATTGACCACCCAAGTTGACCGGTGATTCACGAACGTTAAAACTTGTAAAAACTATATGATGACATATATATGGTTATATATATAGTTAACATGATATTATGATATGTAAACATATCATTAAGTATATTAACAATGAACTACATATGTAAAAACAAGACTACTAACTTAATGATTTTGAAACGAGACATATATGTAACGATTATCGTTGTAACGACATTTAATGTATATATATCATATTAAGAAATATTCGTACATCATAATATCATGATAATATAATAATTTAAAATCTATTTTGATATTATAAACATTGGGTTAACAACATTTAACAAGATCGTTAACCTAAAGGTTTCAAAACAACATTTACATGTAACGACTAACGATGACTTAACGACTCAGTTAAAATGTATATACATGTAGTGTTTTAATATGTATTTATACACTTTTGAAAGACTTCAATACACTTATCAAAATACTTCTACTTAACAAAAATGCTTACAATTACATCCTCGTTCAGTTTCATCAACAATTCTACTCGTATGCACCCGTATTCGTACTCGTACAATACACAGCTTTTAGATGTATGTACTATTGGTATATACACTCCAATGATCAGCTCTTAGCAGCCCATGTGAGTCACCTAACACATGTGGGAACCATCATTTGGTAACTAGCATGAAATATCTCATAAAATTACAAAAATATGAGTAATCATTCATGACTTATTTACATGAAAACAAAATTACATATCCTTTATATCTAATCCATACACCAACGACCAAAAATACCTACAAACACTTTCATTCTTCAATTTTCTTCATCTAATTGATCTCTCTCAAGTTCTATCTTCAAGTTCTAAGTGTTCTTCATAAATTCCAAAAGTTCTAGTTTCATAAAATCAAGAATACTTTCAAGTTTGCTAGCTCACTTCCAATCTTGTAAGGTGATCATCCAACCTCAAGAAATCTTTGTTTCTTACAGTAGGTTATCATTCTAATACAAGAACTTCGAGCCATCCAAGGATCCATTGAAGCTAGATCCATTTTTCTCTTTTCCAGTAGGTTTATCCAAGGAACTTAAGGTTCGTGAATCAACCAGTGGCCAAGTCTTACTTCCCGACGAAGTAAAAATCTGTGAAAGTGAGTTATAGTCCCACTTTTAAAATCTAATATTTTTGGGATGAGAATACATGCAGGTTTTATAAATGATTTACAAAATAGACACAAGTACGTGAAACTACATTCTATGGTTGAATTATCGAAATCGAATATGCCCCTTTTTATTAAGTCTGGTAATCTAAGAATTAGGGAACAGACACCCTAATTGACGCGAATCCTAAAGATAGATCTATTGGGCCTAACAAACCCCATCCAAAGTACCGGATGCTTTAGTACTTCGAAATTTATATCATATCCGAAGGGTGTCCCGGAATGATGGGGATATTCTTATATATGCATCTTGTTAATGTCGGTTACCAGGTGTTCACCATATGAATGATTTTTATCTCTATGTATGGGATGTGTATTGAAATATGAAATCTTGTGGTCTATTGTTACGATTTGATATATATAGGTTAAACCTATAACTCACCAACATTTTTGTTGACGTTTAAAGCATGTTTATTCTCAGGTGAATATTAAGAGCTTCCGCTGTTGCATACTAAAATAAGGACAAGATTTGGAGTCCATGTTTGTATGATATTGTGTAAAAACTGCATTCAAGAAACTGATTTCGATGTAACATATTTGTATTGTAAACCATTATGTAATGGTCGTGTGTAAACAGGATATTTTAGATTATCATTATTTGATAATCTACGTAAAGCTTTTTAAACCTTTATTTATGAAATAAAAGTTATGGTTTGTTTTAAAAATGAATGCAGTCTTTGAAAAACGTCTCATATAGAGGTCAAAACCTCGCAACGAAATCAATTAATATGGAACGTTTTTAATCAATAAGAACGGGACATTTCAGTTGGTATCAGAGCGTTGGTCTTAGAGAACCAGAAAATTTGCATTAGTGTGTCTTATCGAGTTTGTTAGGATGCATTAGTGATTCTGGACTTCGACCGTGTTTTCTTTAAAAATGATTGCTTAACATTTTTGTTGAAAACTATATATTTTTAACATATGAATATTATGTGATATATTAATCTCTTAACGTGTTTGATATTATGTGATAGATGTCTACCTCTAGAACAAGTCCCATTGACTCACCTAATAATAATGAAGAGTCAAATGTAAATTGGAATTATTCGTGGACTGATTCACAAGTTCCCGAAGAGGAACCGGAAGAAGAGTCGGAACCGGAAGAAGAATCGGAACCGGACGAAGAATCAGAACCGGAAGAAGAATCGGAACCGGTGGGGGAAATAATAAAACGGTTAAGTAAAAGAGAATCCTCAACCAACCGACCAAGGGTAATTATGGTCAATGGTGTTTCCGCCAAGGAAGCAAAATATTGGGAGGATTACCAATTCTCCGATGAATCGGATTCCGACGAGAATTCCAATGATGTTATAGAAATTACCCCAACTGAATTTAAAAAGGCAAAAGAAAATAATAAGGGAAAGGGCATAAAAATAGAGAAATCTAATTCCAACCCCGATGAACTTTATATGTATCGTCAACCCCCGAAGTCCTTAAGTTGTAACAATGACCCGGGAACCTCTAAACCACCAGGTTTTTCTAAACCAATGTGGACAACGACGGCTCGTATTAGGGGAACATCATATATCCCTAGAAACTTGGCAAAACGAACCAAAACCGAAGAAGAAGAAACGAGCGAGTCGGAATAAGATAGTTGTATTCGTGTGGTGTAATATATGTAATATAGTGTTCTTATGCTTTATGATATATGTAAAAATTGCTTGTATTAATAAGTATTTTTTTTATGAATCTAACTCTTGTCTATTTTACAGTTTAAAAACACAAAATGGATAGACAACCCAATATTTTAAGAGACCTACCCGGAGACATGATTGATGAAATCTTGTCTAGAGTCGGCCAGAATTCCTCGGCACAACTATTTAAGGCGAGATCAGTTTGTAAGACATTCGAAGAACGTTCTAAGAATGTCTTGGTTTATAAGAGACTTTCGTTTGAAAGATGGGGGATATCACATTGGGAAACCCATAAGTTACGATGTGTTTACTTTGACGCATATATTGCGGGGAACCCAAATGCTATTTTACGCAACGGGTTAAGAAATTATTTTGACTCAATATATCCGAATATTGGACTTCGTGATTTAGAAAAAGCGGCTAACATGCAACATAAAGAAGCATGTTATGCTTACGGATTAGTAATGTTCGCTTCTCACCAAAGTGAGAACAAGAACATCGGGCTACAACTATTAAACAAAACGTTTCCACAAGTGACGGAGTCGGTAATTGGGGTAAGAAATGAGGTTTTTAGATTATTACGGGACTGTTGGACATTACGTAACCCTCGTCCCTTTGACGACGTTACAACACGCTGTCTTATCAACGGCCATAACGGTTATGTTGCACAAGACCAAGGATGGGAAGTAGTCCTAGTAAAACCAGAATGCATGACTTGTTTCTGGACGTATGAATTACGTGTCTTTATTGCCTTTGCTGAACGACTTGTGTACTAGCTAGAATTATCTTCACAACTATCTTGTATCAAAGTTATTGTGTGCTATATTTCATGCTTTATGTAAAATAAGCGGTATTGTAAGTTTGTAAAATATTGTATAAAAGTTTGAACGCGAAATATTATTATAATCAGTTTTTCATATAGAATTGTAGTAGTTGAATTGTATATTAGCTACTAAGTATGAACTTAACGGGTAGGTACTACCCGAATTTAAACTTATAAAACGCTAATATGAAGAAAAAGCTTTTATAAATGAGTTCATATTATGCTACGAAATACTATTAACTACTCTTAATATTCTGTATGATTAACTTGTTCCATTTGACTATTTTGAAGGAAATGGCACCGACTACTCGACACACAGTGAATATGAATGAAGAGGAATTCCGTACTTTTCTAGCTTCAAACATAGCCGCAGTACAGGCTGCGCTACATACCAACAATAACCTTGGGTCTAGCAGTACAGGAAATCGTGTAGGATGCACCTACAAAGAATTCACTGCCTGCAAACCTTTGGAATTTGATGGAACCGAAGGACCGATCGGATTGAAACGGTGGACCGAGAAGGTCGAATCGGTGTTTGCCATAAGTAAGTGTACTGAAGAGGACAAAGTGAAGTACGCTACGCATACCTTCACAGGTTCTGCGTTAACATGGTGGAATACCTATCTAGAGCAAGTGGGACAAGACGATGCGTACGCACTACCGTGGTCAGCATTCAAGCACTTGATGAACGAGAAGTACCATCCCAGAACCGAGGTCAATAAGCTCAAGACAGAACTAAGAGGGTTACGAACCCAAGGATTTGATATTACCACGTATGAAAGACGATTCACAGAATTGTGCCTATTGTGTCCGGGAGCGTTCGAAGATGAGGAAGAGAAGATCGACGCGTTTGTGAAAGGATTACCGGAAAGAATCCAAGAAGATATAAGTTCACACGAGCCCGCCTCCATACAACAGGCATGTAGAATGGCTCACAAACTAGTGAACCAGATTGAAGAAAGAATTAAAGAACAGACTGCTGAAGAGGCCAATGTGAAGCAAGTCAAAAGAAAGTGGGAGGAAAACGGTGATAAGAATCACCAATACAACAACAACAGCAATTACAACAATAATCGCAACAATTATCCCAACAATCGCAACATCAATCGCAACTACAACAAACGGCCCAACAACAACAACAACAACAACAACAACAACAACAGCAACTACAACAATCATCCCAACAACAATAATAACCGCAACAACAACAACAATCAGAAGCAGCTATGCCAAAGGTGTGAAAAGAATCACTCGGGGTTCTGCACCAAATTTTGCAACAAGTGTAAAAGAAATGGTCATAGTGCGGCAAAGTGTGAGGTCTACGGACCAGGGGTTAATAGAACGAAAGGAACAAATGGTGTCGGAACGAGTAATGGCGGAGCAAGTAGTGTCGGAGCAAGTTATGCCAATGTAGTTTGTTATAAATGTGGAAAACCGGGCCACATTATTAGAAATTGCCCGAACCAGGAGAACACGAATGGACAAGGCCGCGGAAGAGTTTTCAATATTAATGCGGCAGAGGCACAAGAAGACCCGGAGCTTGTTACGGGTACGTTTCTTATTGACAATAAATCTGCTTACGTTTTATTTGATTCGGGTGCGGATAGAAGCTATATGAGTAGAGATTTTGTGCTAAATTAAGTTGTCCATTGACGCCTTTGGATAGTAAATTTTTACTCGAATTAGCAAATGGTAAATTAATTTCAGCAGATAATATATGTCGGAATCGAGAAATTAAACTGGTTAGCGAAACATTTAAGATTGATTTGATACCAGTAGAGTTAGGGAGTTTTGATGTGATAATCGGTATGGACTGGTTGAAAGAAGTGAAAGCAGAGATCGTTTGTTATAAAAATGCAATTCGCATTATACGAGAAAAAGGAAAACCCTTAATGGTGTACGGAGAAAAGGGCAACACGAAGCTACATCTTATTAGTAATTTGAAGGCACAAAAACTAATAAGAAAAGGTTGCTATGCTGTTCTAGCACACGTCGAGAAAGTACAAACTGAAGAAAAGAGCATCAATGATGTTCCCATTGCAAAAGAATTTCCCGATGTATTTCCGAAAGAATTACCGGGATTACCCCCACATCGATCCGTTGAATTTCAAATAGATCTTGTACCAGGAGCTGCACCAATAGCTCGTGCTCCTTACAGACTCGCACCCAGCGAGATGAAAGAACTGCAAAGCCAATTACAAGAACTTTTAGAGCGTGGTTTCATTCGACCAAGCACATCACCGTGGGGAGCTCCTGTTTTGTTTGTCAAGAAGAAAGATGGTACATTCAGGTTGTGTATCGACTACCGAGAGTTGAACAAACTTACCATCAAGAACCGCTACCCACTATCGAGAATCGACGACTTATTTGATCAACTACAAGGCTCGTCTGTTTATTCAAAGATTGACTTACGTTCCGGGTATCATCAAATGCGGGTGAAAGAAGATGATATTCCAAAGACTGCTTTCAGAACACGTTACGGTCATTACGAGTTTATGGTCATGCCGTTTGGTTTAACTAATGCACCAGCTGTGTTCATGGACCTTATGAACCGAGTGTGTGGACCATACCTTGACAAGTTTGTCATTGTTTTCATTGATGACATACTTATTTACTCAAAGAATGACCAAGAACACGGTGAACATTTGAGAAAGGTGTTAGAAGTATTGAGGAAAGAAGAATTGTACGCTAAGTTTTCAAAGTGTGCATTTTGGTTGGAAGAAGTTCAATTCCTCGGTCACATAGTGAACAAAGAAGGTATTAAGGTGGATCCGGCAAAGATAGAAACTGTTGAAAAGTGGGAAACCCCGAAAACTCCGAAACACATACGCCAGTTTTTAGGACTAGCTGGTTACTACAGAAGGTTCATCCAAGACTTTTCCAGAATAGCAAAACCCTTGACTGCATTAACGCATAAAGGGAAGAAATTTGAATGGAATGATGAACAAGAGAAAGCGTTTCAGTTATTGAAGAAAAAGCTAACTACGGCACCTATATTGTCATTGCCTAAAGGGAATGATGATTTTGTGATTTATTGTGACGCATCAAAGCAAGGTCTCGGTTGTGTATTAATGCAACGAACGAAGGTGATTGCTTATGCGTCTAGACAATTGAAGATTCACGAACAAAATTATACGACGCATGATTTGGAATTAGGCGCGGTTGTTTTTGCATTAAAGACTTGGAGGCACTACTTATATGGGGTCAAAAGTATTATATATACCGACCACAAAAGTCTTCAACACATATTTAATCAGAAACAACTGAATATGAGGCAGCGTAGGTGGATTGAATTGTTGAATGATTACGACTTTGAGATTCGTTACCACCCGGGGAAGGCAAATGTGGTAGCCGATGCCTTGAGCAGGAAGGACAGAGAACCCATTCGAGTAAAATCTATGAATATAATGATTCATAATAACCTTACTACTCAAATAAAGGAGGCGCAACAAGGAGTTTTAAAAGAGGGAAATTTAAAGGATGAAATACCCAAAGGATCGGAGAAGCATCTTAATATTCGGGAAGACGGAACCCGGTATAGGGCTGAAAGGATTTGGGTACCAAAATTTGGAGATATGAGAGAAATGGTACTTAGAGAAGCTCATAAAACCAGATACTCAATACATCCTGGAACGGGGAAGATGTACAAGGATCTCAAGAAACATTTTTGGTGGCCGGGTATGAAAGCCGATGTTGCTAAATACGTAGGAGAATGTTTGACGTGTTCTAAGGTCAAAGCTGAGCACCAGAAACCATCAGGTCTACTTCAACAACCCGAAATCCCGGAATGGAAATGGGAAAACATTACCATGGATTTCATCACTAAATTGCCAAGGACTGCAAGTGGTTTTGATACTATTTGGGTAATAGTTGATCGTCTCACCAAATCAGCACACTTCCTACCAATAAGAGAAGATGACAAGATGGAGAAGTTAGCACGACTGTATTTGAAGGAAGTCATCTCCAGACATGGAATACCAATCTCTATTATCTCTGATAGGGATGGCAGATTTATTTCAAGATTCTGGCAGACATTACAGCAAGCATTAGGAACTCGTCTAGACATGAGTACTGCCTATCATCCACAAACTGATGGGCAGAGCGAAAGGACGATACAAACGCTTGAAGACATGCTACGAGCATGTGTTATTGATTTCGGAAACAGTTAGGATCGACATCTACCGTTAGCAGAATTTTCCTACAACAACAGCTACCATTCAAGCATTGAGATGGCGCCGTTTGAAGCACTTTATGGTAGAAAGTGCAGGTCTCCGATTTGTTGGAGTGAGGTGGGGGATAGACAGATTACGGGTCCGGAGATTATACAAGAAACTACCGAGAAGATCATCCAAATTCAACAACGGTTGAAAACTGCCCAAAGTCGACAAAAGAGCTACGCTGACATTAAAAGAAAAGATATAGAATTTGAAATTGGAGAGATGGTCATGCTTAAAGTTGCACCTTGGAAAGGCGTTGTTCGATTTGGTAAACGAGGGAAATTAAATCCAAGGTATATTGGACCATTCAAGATTATTGATCGTGTCGGACCAGTAGCTTACCGACTTGAGTTACCTCAACAACTCGCGGCTGTACATAACACTTTCCACGTCTCGAATTTGAAGAAATGTTTTGCTAAAGAAGATCTCACTAGTCCGTTAGATGAAATCCAAATCAACGAAAAACTTCAATTCATCGAAGAACCCGTCGAAATAATGGATCGTGAGGTTAAAAGACTTAAGCAAAACAAGATACCAATTGTTAAGGTTCGATGGAATGCTCGTAGAGGACCCGAGTTCACCTGGGAGCATGAAGATCAGATGAAGAAGAAATACCCGCATATATTTCCAGAAGATTCATCAACACCTTCAACAGCTTAAAATTTCGGGACGAAATTTATTTAACGGGTAGGTACTGTAGTGACCCGAACTTTTCCATGTTTATATATATTAATTGAGATTTATATTTACATAATTAAATGTTTCCAACATGTTAAGCAATCAAACTTGTTAAGACTTGATTAATTGAAATAGGTTTCATATAGACAATTGACCACCCAAGTTGACCGGTGATTCACGAACGTTAAAACTTGTAAAAACTATATGATGACATATATATGGTTATATATATAGTTAACATGATATTATGATATGTAAACATATCATTAAGTATATTAACAATGAACTACATATGTAAAAACAAGACTACTAACTTAATGATTTTGAAACGAGACATATATGTAACGATTATCGTTGTAACGACATTTAATGTATATATATCATATTAAGAAATATTCGTACATCATAATATCATGATAATATAATAATTTAAAATCTATTTTGATATTATAAACATTGGGTTAACAACATTTAACAAGATCGTTAACCTAAAGGTTTCAAAACAACATTTACATGTAACGACTAACGATGACTTAACGACTCAGTTAAAATGTATATACATGTAGTGTTTTAATATGTATTTATACACTTTTGAAAGACTTCAATACACTTATCAAAATACTTCTACTTAACAAAAATGCTTACAATTACATCCTCGTTCAGTTTCATCAACAATTCTACTCGTATGCACCCGTATTCGTACTCGTACAATACACAGCTTTTAGATGTATGTACTATTGGTATATACACTCCAATGATCAGCTCTTAGCAGCCCATGTGAGTCACCTAACACATGTGGGAACCATCATTTGGCAACTAGCATGAAATATCTCATAAAATTACAAAAATATGAGTAATCATTCATGACTTATTTACATGAAAACAAAATTACATATCCTTTATATCTAATCCATACACCAACGACCAAAAACACCTACAAACACTTTCATTCTTCAATTTTCTTCATCTAATTGATCTCTCTCAAGTTCTATCTTCAAGTTCTAAGTGTTCTTCATAAATTCCAAAAGTTCTAGTTTCATAAAATCAAGAATACTTTCAAGTTTGCTAGCTCACTTCCAATCTTGTAAGGTGATCATCCAACCTCAAGAAATCTTTGTTTCTTACAGTAGGTTATCATTCTAATACAAGAACTTCGAGCCATCCAAGGATCCATTGAAGCTAGATCCATTTTTCTCTTTTCCAGTAGGTTTATCCAAGGAACTTAAGGTTCGTGAATCAACCAGTGGCCAAGTCTTACTTCCCGACGAAGTAAAAATCTGTGAAAGTGAGTTATAGTCCCACTTTTAAAATCTAATATTTTTGGGATGAGAATACATGCAGGTTTTATAAATGATTTACAAAATAGACACAAGTACGTGAAACTACATTCTATGGTTGAATTATCGAAATCGAATATGCCCCTTTTTATTAAGTCTGGTAATCTAAGAATTAGGGAACAGACACCCTAATTGACGCGAATCCTAAAGATAGATCTATTGGGCCTAACAAACCCCATCCAAAGTACCGGATGCTTTAGTACTTCGAAATTTATATCATATCCGAAGGGTGTCCCGGAATGATGGGGATATTCTTATATATGCATCTTGTTAATGTCGGTTACCAGGTGTTCACAATATGAATGATTTTTATCTCTATGTATGGGATGTGTATTGAAATATGAAATCTTGTGGTCTATTGTTACGATTTGATATATATAGGTTAAACCTATAACTCACCAACATTTTTGTTGACGTTTAAAGCATGTTTATTCTCAGGTGAATATTAAGAGCTTCCGCTGTTGCATTCTAAAATAAGGACAAGATTTGGAGTCCATGTTTGTATGATATTGTGTAAAAACTGCATTCAAGAAACTGATTTCGATGTAACATATTTGTATTGTAAACCATTATGTAATGGTCGTGTGTAAACAGGATATTTTAGATTATCATTATTTGATAATCTACGTAAAGCTTTTTAAACCTTTATTTATGAAATAAAGGTTATGGTTTGTTTTAAAAATGAATGCAGTCTTTGAAAAACGTCTCATATAGAGGTCAAAACCTCGCAACGAAATCAATTAATATGGAACGTTTTTAATCAATAAGAACGGGACATTTCAAGTACCTCGCGATGTAATCAACTATTGTGAATCGTTTGTAATCGATATGGACTTCGTCCGGATGAATTAGGACGGGTCTCTACATTAATCGCTTGACTTGAAGTCGGGAAGAGGAGACAAAAGTATGTAACTCTTGAATATAAAAGAAAATATAAAGCTCAACAACAACACATAAATTACAAACCGTGCATATCAATACGTATTGTCACGTAAAGGCACGGGAGAATTAAAATTACTATAACCCTAAGGTAATAGTAAAAATAAATAAAATCCTCCGGTGGTAGATGAAAAAGAAGAATGACAGATACAAAAGTTAGGAGTATATAAATAATCAGTACTGGATGGAGCATATTAACGAATGCTTAAAAGTATGAATTGAGGAAGAAAGAATAGAATGTATGAGTTGTAAGGAAACGAAGGGGGTGGATTTATAGTAAAATATCCGACAGAGCAATCAAAACAGATGATCGCATTTAAAGAGGATCCTAATTCCCTTGATTACCGAAGAATCAAATCTTATTACGAAGATTTTCTCCAAATCTCTTGAACTTGGAAATCAATCCTATCTACGTCAAAAGATATGACGAATCTACACCTACTCATTTCATCTTTTTGTGATAATTTCATTTATATTCTTCGCGTAATCAAATTATTTTATCCATATTACTCAATGATGATAAAACATTTATCGACTCATATTTGTCATGAAAACATTCTTATTGTTATCCATGACGACCTCGATCAAATTTCGAGGACGAAATTTCTTTAACGGGTAGGTAATGTGACAACCCAAAAATTTTTGACCAAATTTAAACTTTAATCTTTATATTATTCCAACATGATAAGTAAAGTTTGTTAAGTTGAATTTCAAAGATTTTAAACTGTGTTCATACATTCATTTAACCTCGACTAAACCCCGACGATTCACGAACCATTATATATATATATATATATATATATATATATATATATATATATATATATATATATATATATATATATATATATATATATATTATAACTTGAAAATGTTAATAGTGTATTAGATGTATAATACTTTTCATGAACGTATTTGTTTCAATATATTTATCGGCGGAATTAAAAGATAATATCAAGTGATTGGTTTATCAGATATATTAAGATATGATTACGGGTCTCTGTTTTGAGGTCCACTGTGATTTAAGAAATCTGTCCTTTTTATCATTATTCGAAAAATGGTAAAGTGATTTACAAGTAAGAACAAAAGTGTCACTTAGGGAGAGTTAGACAAAAGTTGGTGGAAAATTGAATTTTATAATATTCAATTGATCTATTTTCAAACGTGCGGAAACGTTTTTGATTACTTAAAATGTTTTGTTTAAATAACATAATTTGAATATATATGCTAATTATTAGAATTAGGTATATAAATAACTCGCAACGTGTATTTAAAACGTATTTATGAATATTGAATAAAATGATAGTAACCCTAGTTTATTTGATTCAATTAGTATTTAGATATATTAATTAGAATGTTTGAGAAGTTAAAATAAACGTTATCGCATAAATGAATTAAGTTAAAGTGTAAACGTTACGTGTTATAATAGTTTCTAAACGATTTTAAAATAAACTTTGAAATATGATTAACTTGGAAAAACTAAATATTATATTATATTTCATTTACATATTATACGTACAAATTTATATTTCTAAATGAAAATATATATATTTTACAATGTGATAAAATATAATATTAATTCAGTTATAAGACGTGTCGATTTAAAATAATACTTTTATATATATTAGTAAATAACGAGACATTGATTTATTAAAACAAATGACCATAACACTCAAACATACAAGTTATAGTTTGAGTGATATAGTTTATCGATGTCTTAAGCCTAATTAATTATAAAGGTACTTGTCGCGTAACGAGGAGTGCTAGTTTTCTAAGCGTACAAAAGAATGTTATAATAACTGGGACATAAGTCGGGCGTAAATGTACAAGGCATCGGAACTAAATTTACAAGTTAACTATGCATGTAAATATAATATAATATATAATTAATTAATTATATAAATTAAATATATTATATATAATATAATAAATGCCAACAGCCCACGAGGTTAATTGAATCTGAGCCAATCCAGCTGGCCATGCGATCGCATGGCCATTACACACAGAAACCATGCAATCGCATGGTGTCTGAAGTTAGGCCACATATATAAATTTGACATTCTAGCTCGAGAGCGCACACACATACACTGATATAATTACTCCCTCTGTTATTCATATTTATATTATATATTATTTATATTATTATTATTAAAGATTAATAATATTAATTATTATTAGTAGTATTATTATTATTAGTATTATTTACATAAAATACTACGACGGAGTGCTGCTCGAGTAATCTAAAATGGGTTTTCAAAACTGGTTTCGAGTGGGATAAAGCTAAGGAAATTCGGGGGTATGCTTGTGAGGTCAATCTAGTATTTATCATCTCCGTCGCGTTTACGTACTTGCCTGCAATATTATCTCAATATTGATACGTGAACACTCATAACTTAACTTTTATATATCAATAGTGTATCCCTGACTAGTGCTCGAGTATATAGGATTATGCATGCTTGTATGCTTAATATTGTCGTTAGATAGTTTATGATGAATCACAAATTTGGTACATATGAGACTGAGATAAGGTATATGATATGCATGTCGTTGGAAAGCTGACGAAAAATTAATAACTTTTCATTTAAAAAGCGTATGATTTCGATTAACAGATTAAAAGATATCGTCAATTGAATTATCTATAATTTTAAGTATTATTGTTAAAATGATTATTATTATTATATGTAGCGACCCGAAAAAATTGTCATTGACGGCGCCGTCTACTTAGGTCCCGTTACGTGGTCATAAGTCTTTAAAACAACGTTTGACCAAAAATATGTCGCATTCATTTCAATTATAAGGATGTTTTAAGGTTTACAAAGTAGGTTCGACGACCAAACATGTTACAATGTTTTAAGTACAATTGAAACCTATGCGACACAAATTAAGTTAAGTCAAAAAACGCTCCACGTATGCATGTATACTCGACATCCAAGCAAGTATCAAAAGTAATGAGCGGAAGCATGTATCACAAAATGTTCAAGGACCTGAGAAAAATATAGAAATCTGTCAATGAAAACGTTGGTGAAATCATAGGTTTAAGTAAGTAAGTACAAATGAACCACAAGATTTATATCATTGAAATAATAGTAAAACCATTCTAAAATTTGTTACCACGAGCACCCAAATATCAAGGCTTAACTTTCTTTCCATAGAACCCCATCACAATAGTGTTAGAACATACACTGTTTCTCGAAAATATATTTCATCCGAATAACGGTAACAAACCGTCCGAATGAGGGTTTGTCAAACCCATATGGCCATACAACATAAGTTCTCGCTTACACCCGGCAAGTGTAACTAATGATAATTGAATTGGGGATTTTTGTTCTAACTCGTATGTAGAATGTTTGTTTTCGTACTTGTGTTCACTTTGTAAAATGAAACGTTTATGTTTTCTCATCCCAAATATAAGTTTAAAAGAGTAAAAGTGGGACTATGATCTTACCTTGAGTGCACGAGTAATAAGGTACTTCACAAGTAAACGTGTGCAAGGACAATTGCTAGTCTTGACCTAATCAAATAGGTTGTGTCAATATCGGTAAACACGGTCAGTCAAAGTGTTTAATTAGTCCTATGGCTCGATACGACTCGATTAATTTGCATGCGAATCAAATTTGTCAAGTTTCATGCAAGGTACAAGTATAAGAGCAAGTTAGAATGATTGCATAAGTAATTGGTTAAGTTTGATCAAAAGTCAACTTTGGTCTGGTCAAAGTCAACGAAATAGTCAACATGTTCGGGTCGGGTCCTGAACTATTTTTCTGAGGTTTTTAATCATATATAAGCATGTTAGAACAAGTTACATGTGAATCGGAGGTGCGTAGCATATTTAGAATTAAATGGTAAACGACCAACGAAATCGGAACCTGACAGTTCATCTGGACGGCATCCAGACTGGCTGGACGGCGTCCAGCTGTGAAGGCCTGGACGGTGTCCAGGAATCTGGACGGCGTCCAGATCAGTACACAGGTCTGATTGCAGATTTTGCACAAGTGTACGAACCAAAACCCAAACAACCACAATTTATGATCCGCAAACAATCAAAACATGTATCTTATACCGTTGGGAAGGTAATTTGATGAGGAAAACAACTAAACATATTTCATCAATCAATCTACCACTTTCAACAACCAAACCCGCATTTAATGCTCATCATTAATTGCATCCAAGTTCATAACTCTCATTTCATGATTCGGTGATCCATTTTACATAAATGATATGCCGTTTCGAAGGTAATTAAACATACATTGCAACTAAACACTTACAAGCAACATTGTCAAGCATTTAAGGCATCAAAATTTACATTGAAGACCACCAAACCCTAACCAAAAATCATAAACTCATAAATCATGTTATTGAAGTTTTCTTAATCAACCTACACATCAAAATGAAGCTAGTGATGCTAGTAACACAATTAATACTTGCACTTTAGCATATCAACAACATTTAATCATCTAAAACTCAAGATCAAACACACACTTTTCAAGTTCATGCTAGTTACACTAAAATAACGAGATCGAGCATACAAATCACATAATCATGTTAGACTTGAGCCATAGACACTAATTAACACTTCTATAAGTTAAAATTATCAAGAACACAAAATCTAGTGTTTTTAGAAAGTTACCCAAATGAAATGTAATCGGTATGGATTCGAAGAGGAAGATGCGAGGATTCCAAATATGTAATTTGTTTGGATTGATGCTTGCTCGATTTGAAATAGATGATGATTCTTTGTTTGAAGGTTGAGAGAAAAGTTGAAGTAGTAAAAGAGAGAAAGAGGAGAATGAATGGAGGAGAAGACTTGTTGACTAGTTGACCTAGTCAAGTCTTTTGCCTCTTGGCAAGTTTAGTCCCTCAAGTTCAAAAGCGGGTGCGTGAATTACCTAAACGAGATATTTTAAAACGCGTATTAACGGAAAATGTTATAATTATATAACAGACTTTAAATAAATAAACAGAAAGTAAACGGAAAAAGGCGGGATCTTACATTATTTTCGTTATCGTTATCGTTATCATTATTGTTATCGTTATCGTTATCGTTATCGTTATCGTTATCGTTATCGTTATCGTTATTGTCGTTATTATCGTCATTATTATTATTATTATTATTATTATTATTATTATTATTATTATTATTATTATTATTATTGTTATTATTATTATTATTAAAATAATTAATATTTTTTATTAAAACTATCATTTTATTATTTTTATCGTTATTATTATTAAAAGTATCATTAATATTAAAACTATTATTTTTATTAAAATTATGATTTTAATAGAAATATCATTATTATTATCATTTTAGCATTATTATTAAAAATTATCATTTTGAATAGAATTATTATTTTTATAAAATATTATTATTATTATAGTTAATAATAAAAAATATCGTTACTATTAAAATTATCATGATTAGAATAATCATTTTATTATAATTAATGTCATCATTAGTAAATATAAATGTTATTATTATTAGTAGAATAATAATAGTTATTATTATTATTACAAAATAATACAACTTTTACTCATTATTATTATTATATATTATTTTTATCGAATAAATATGAGATATAAAGATATTTTTACCGCACGTAACATAATTACATTAATAATACATACCACTATATTTTTATGATATTATGTGAACTTAATAAATTTTATTACTTGAGATATATAAAAAAAATATTTTTATCGTATATAAATTTTATTAATAAGTGACTTGTATTAATTACTCTAATAAATTCTGATAAATATATGTAAATACATATAACGACTATATTTAAATTATATAATAAACATGTATATATTTTGAAAGCTATTTTGGGTCAAGTTGACTTTTGTTGACTTTTGTTGACTTTTGTTGACTTTTGCATAATAATCTCGAACATTAGAATTGTGATACACTATGACTCGACCTTAATTGTTAGACAGATATTGATCATTATATATATATATATATATATATATATATATATATATATATATATATATATATATATATATATATATATATATATATATATATATATATATATAAATATATATATATATATATATATATATATACTTAATATAGGTTCGTGAATCCGAGGCCAACCCTGCACTTGTTCAGTGCAGTCATATGCATTATTGCTACGAAATACAGTATTGTGAGTTTCATTACTCCCTTTTTATATATATTTTTAGGACTGAGAATACATGCGCTGCTTTTATAACTGTTTTACGAAATAGACACAAGTACTTGAAACTACATTCTATGGTTGAATTATTATACTGGATATCACCCTTTTAGCTTGGTAGCCTAAGAATTTGGAAACAGACCCCCAAATTGACGCGAATCCTGAAGATAGATATATGGACTTTGACACGTCCCATCCGGGTTACGGATGCTTTAGTACTTTGATTCTATATACAGATGAGTGTACCTGTATATTGGGATATTCTAGATGCATTTGTTAATGTCGGTTACCAGGTGATCACCATATGAATGATTTTTAATTCTCAGGTTATGCGTACTATTTTGTACTCGGGTTACGTGTACAATTATATATCTGAAAGCTTGTGGTCTATTAATTTAACGACCCTCATTTTTCCATTCTATATTTTTCCAATATTAAATGCCCAAACAATATAATTAAAACTTAATAATTAAACTTTAATCAATAATTGTTAAGCATTAAGAATTATAAAACATATTAATTAACTTTGTGTAATAATTGACAAGTTAATAAAAAGATAAAAATAATAAACTAATAAACTTTCGCGAACAAAATAAATAACCTTAAACCTTGTACACTTAAATAATTAAACTTGGCACTTAAGGAACCATTTAAACTAATCACAAGATCAAGGACTAAAGTGAAAAAGTTCCAAACTCATCCTTTGATGCCCTAGCCAAAATTTAAAAAAAAAAAAAGATGAAATGACCATCTTGCCCCTCTAAATTTCGGCCACCATCACCCCTCCTTAAGCCCTAACTTGTTCCCTAAGTATTACTTAACTAAACCCTAATTCTAGATTTTTCTAACCTCACCTATAAATAGGGACCTAGGCTAATGCATTTTTTGTACCAAAACATTCTATTATCCTCTCTCAAAAATCATAAACTCTCTCCCTCTCTCTTGGAATTCGGCCAAGAAACACACCACCACCACCATCTTTAAGTGATCTTCAAGTAATCTTCAAGTGATCTTCAAGTGTTCTTCGTGATCTTCAAGGTGTTCTTGAGTTTTCAAGTGCTTTTGATCTACATCTTTAAGTCATCTTCATCTTTTTCTTGTTAATCTTCATCAAACATCATCAAGGTATAACCCTAGATCCAAAACTTTTAAATTTTATCTTTTTGATTCATGTTTATGTTCATAATCATATTCATATTCTTGATCTTATTCATAATCATGTTCATATTGATCCTGTAAAAAAAAATATAATATATATGCATATACATACACGATTGTAAAAAAAGAAATTTTTGTTTGATCTATAAACCCTAGAAGATTTATTAAAAGATTTGTTAATAGTTAAAAAGGGAAACAAATAAATATATACATATTATATATACATATACGGTTCATATATCTATATATAAAAAAACTTATTATATATATACATATACATACGGTTATATATAAAAAAAATTAAAAACTATATATATATATATATATATATATATACATATACACGATACATATACATATGTATATATAATAAATACATAAACCCTAATTAAACCTAACCCTAATTTATTAAACCCTAATTTACTTTACTAAACCCTAATCATTAATACTACTTTAATTAATTAAATCTAATTAATTAATACTACTACTTACTCCTTAAACCCTAATCATTTATTTATTATTAAACCCTAATACTACTATTACTACTATATAATGCTAACACTTATACACTTATACTATTACTAACACTTATATTATAATATTTATATTATAAAATTTTGACACACGATTACAATGGTCATTCACGATAGCGTGAAATTACTCGAACGTCGACGCTGCTTAAGGCCTAGGGTGATCCTTGGTACACTATGGGACGCTTGTAGATCTCGAATGCCAAACTTAGATTTTGGTCAAGAAATCCTGGGCCAACCGGTAACAATTGGTCATTCTAGTGACTCGGTGGTGGCATAGATGTTTGGGTATGGTGCACAATATCAACCTGACTATAGTAATGATACACTTAGTTACTTTCACACTTAATAAGTGGTAGACTTATTAAGGACAACTCACTAGTGTTCAACACTAACTTACTAAAAATGGAAACTTACTAAAAGTGGAAACTTACTAAAAATGAAAACTTAGTAAAGCGAACTACATTTAAACACTTACATACTTAAACTTAAATTTGGGCAAAACATTTAACTACTCGTAAATTATCATTAGGTTGACTTTCTGCTCACGATCATCCAACTCATTTATCTTTCTATTCCATGGAATAACTCACTCATTTACTTACTAAGGTGAACTTCATAGCCCCACTTTATTTTGTGAACAACTTATTTAACTTGTTGGGGTGAGACACATGCTACTTTTACTATTTACAATTTAGACACAAGTACCAACTGTTAAACTATGCTATACCTGGCTATGTCCCGCTAAGTCCCTACAGTGATATTTTTAATTGCTCGTTAAATGAATTCTTAATTATTGGGGGTAGGCCTATCGGGAGTAACGTCCCCGATACATTTGACTAAGTCTTTGTATTACTTAATAATGAAATTAAACCGACAAGGACAGAACAACTTGTCATTGGGGCAAATTTTAAACGTTTAGTCTAAATATCACGAACTGCCATAACTTTTTTTGATATGCGAGATCAACTTTATAAACCAAATCTTGTGGTCTAAAACAACGGTCAAACATATTTTGTTAAACCTATGAACTTCACTCAACCTTTTTGGTTGACACTTTAGCATGTTTTGTCTCAGGTGCTGATTGATCAAGTTTACTTACCTACTGCTTATGTGATGCTACTTGGACTTAGGATCAAGAACTAACGCATTTATTATTCTTGCATTTGAAACATTTACTTTATTGTAATTTCAATTCTTGTAACGACATTCCATTTTTCGCTGCGTACTCAATAAAGTTTGTTTTTATCATATAGTATTGTTCTCGTATTATAATATGTTGGTTTATTTGATATTAACTCACGTTTCACCCAGGCCCTAACTGGGGTGTGATAGATTGGTATCAGAGCATAACCAAGCTGTTATAGAGAACCAGGATTGCATCTTTATGTATGCCTTACTTACTAGCTAGGGTGCCTTAGCAATCTAGGAAACTATAACCTTTCCTGCCTTAGACTTAAAGCACTTAGGATTGTCTTATAATCTTAACAATTTTGCCTTAATAATCTTGGCTTAAGATTCTAATCAAAGTCTCTTTCCTAATGTTAGGATGTCAAGGTCAAGTGTTAATCAACCAAACAAAATGACTCTCTTCAAACCATCTGAAGAAATGGCTCGCTTCAAATCTACCACCGAAGTAGGTACTAGATACTCTTCAACTGCAAGACCAGTCCGAAGCCTTCTTTATGGTCCTGCCTCACCACCCTTAAACTACAGCCCAAACTCTCTTCAAGATCCACCTAAGTCTCCCGATGAAAGGATCCGAAACTAATCATCCGGACGTTGTCCATATTGATTACAAACGAATTACAATAGTTGATAACATTGCGAGGTACTTGCCCTCTATATGATACATCTTACAAATGTTGCATTTATTCTTAAAAGGCAATCTATAGTTACATCCAGAATTGACATAATCGCCTGACATTTCATAATATTCAAATGACATAAACCGCCATTTACTTAATAATAGTCTCTATGAACTTCAATGACTCGAATGCAACGCCTTATGATATAAGTCCTTAATAGCCTCAAGTAGTATCCTTAGTACGAGCTAATGCACAGCGGAAGACTTAATTCATACCTGAGAATAACATGCTTTAAAATATCAACATAAAGTTGGTGAGATATAGGTTTAATGCCGGCAGCGATATATATATATATATATATAGACCACAAGATTTCATATATAAACATTTTCATAAAAATATTCTAAGTGGTTGAGCACTTGGTAACCATACTTAACATTCAATCACGTCGCATATTCCCTTTAATATGAAATCTTACTACACCGTACCAAGTGTAGTCACAAAACGAAGTACTGTGCAACCGTTGAATACTGGTCGTCCAGTCCGGTTGGGGTTGTCAGGCCCGATAGATCTATCAACAGGATTCGCGTTTACAATACCGCTGTAAATATTAGTTACCAAGCTACAGGGAAGTATGCCAGTGGTACAACTCAACGTAGAATATATTTTTCAGTTACTTGTGTCCATAACGTAAATCATTTATAAAAACAGCGCATGTATTCTCAGCCCAAAAATATTTAGAGTTTAAAAGGGACTATATACTCACTTTCGTCTTGAAGATATATATATTTTGACTTGGTCTCCGGTTGATATCACGAACCTATCCATATATAATATATCAATACCTTTTCTTTTTAAACAAACGTCACATATATATACTTGTTATACTTTTAATACTTTTAATAATTCCTTAGTCCGTAGTTAGCAGTTCGATGTTAGTAATTCAATTTTAATGGTTCATTTTTAGATGTTTAATAAACCCCCAACGAAATAATAAAACCCCCATCGTATATGTATTGGTCGAGATTAATCTTGACCCACGGTACCGGTGTTGTCAAATGACGTGTTGCGTACATAAAGTACCGGTGTTGTCAAATGACGTGTTGCGTATAATCATGGGATCTTATGATTAATCTTCTCGTGTTGTTTACGGGTAATCCTGAACCATATAAAATTGAATTATAAGTACATATATATAAAATATCATGTTATCTTAAAAAGATGTGATTTATTTAATTTTTCCCAATTATTTTCGTGGCTAAACTAGTCTTGGATATCCGATTTTGTTTCGGTCATAGTTTCTTCGTTACAACTCCGTTTTCGTTGATTCAACTTGCCATCTCCTTGGATCGAGTCCCTCTTTAAGACTATGAACTGTAAATACCTTAGTTTATATTCAAAATCACACGGCATAGGTGAAACTTTAGTGAAACTTATGAAGTTAAACATTTTTGTTACAAAAAATATCATTTAATGACCATTTTTCTAAAAATACTTATACTTTGAATTAAATCATGAAATTTTTATGTGTTAACATATTTATAGTAAAAATCATTTTTCCAGAGAATAAACTTCCAATTCAAAGTTTAAGATGGTTTTTAATTATCCAACCCAAAACAGCCCCCGGTTGCACTCCGACGTCGTAAAAACAGTTTTTAAGGTGTTCTTTGAAAAACCAAGTTATACCTTGTTAAATTAGCATATACTTAAGTTATATTACAGGTCTTGAAGTATTTTAAAAGTTAAGTTAGAAGGATCTATTTAGTTTGCAAACAAGTTTGAAAACTTTCAAACTATGTTCTTGTTGTTAAAATTGTATACCACAAAATATGATAGCTATATATATATGAATTGAATAAAGTTATGAACATAGTTACTACCTCAAGTTCCTTGGACAAGGTTGCTGTAAAAGAGGAGTAAAAAGCTAGAACCAAAAGGGTGATGGAATTGGATGAAAGATTGGAAGTAAGTTTGTGTTCTTGGAAGGATTTCTTGAAGTGTTTTTGTAAGGTTTTCTTATGAGGTTTAAGTGTTGTTTTTGAAGCTAAATGATGGGGAAAATGCTTAGAGATGATCAAGTATGAAGTTAAGAGTATTTTGAGAGAGAAATGGGAGTGTAAGTATGAGAAAATGGGGTGAAGAAATGGTGTGCATGCATAAAAACGTTTTTAGGTTAAAAAGGAAAAAAAAGATACCTAACTTTGTTTTCTTGCTAAATAATTCATGCTACTTGACAAATGGTTGGTTCCACATGTTTCTTAATCATTTAAGGCTGCTAAGGAGCAGATTTTTATTGGTATATACCAATAGTAAATACATCTAGAAGCTGCGTATGATACGGGTACATATACCCTAGATATACGTATAGAAATCTTTGAGAAAACGGAACGAGGATTCAAATATAGCTATCTTTGTAAATATATTTATATTGTTTTATGTATTTAAGTCTTTAAAAGTGATTAAATACATTACTTATACGATATATGTATAAACATTATAGGTCATAAGTATTTAAGTCAAATAACGTTACGTATGGTTATCGTTTTGAAAACTTAAGTTAGTAGTTTCAAAATATACTTATAACTTATTGTTATTAATACAAAATGAGATATTAAAACATTCTTAGATCATGTTAAATATGTATATATACATATATATACACAAACGTATAATTATCATATATTGTATAGTTCGTGATATCATCGGTCAAACTAGACGGTCAAACGTTGTGTAAAACTCTTTTCGAAAACATAAGTCTCAACAATTTGGATTACTTATCATGTTGGTAAGGTTTAATTTATGTAAATATTAATCTTATAAGTATAGAACGATCGAAAAAGTGCGGGTCAACTTTAGGGTTTTTGCTTATCGTGTCGGAACCATATAGAGATTAGAGTTTAAATTTGGTCGGAAATTTCCGGGTCGTTACAGTACCCACCCGTTAAAGAAATTTCGTCCTCGAAATTTGGTAGAGGTTGTCATAAATAACAATAGGAATGTTTTCATGACGAATATGAGGTAATAATGAAATTTTATCATTATTGAAAGATTTAGATAAAACGATTCGGTTATGTGAGACGCACGAGCGAAGCTATCACAAAAGAGTGAAATGAGTAAATATAGAATTGTTGTAACCGATGACGTGATTAGGATTGATTTCCGGAATTTATGGAAAATCTTACGTAATAAGATTTGGTTCTTTGGCGATCAAGATCTCCTTTGATTTAGTGCGGCGATCTGTTTCGATTTCTTTGTCGAATATTTTGCTATAAATCCATTTCCTTCTCTTCCTTATTTCCACAACTCACATCTTCTATCCTTTCTCCTTCAACTCATACCTTAAAGTATTCTTTTAAATGCTCCATCCCGTTCTAATTCTTGTTATACTTCTAACTTTCATATCTTTCATTCTTCTCTTTCATTTATCGCCAGAAGAATCTATTTACTTCTATCCTTTCCTCGGAATTATAATATTTTTAATTCTCCCGTGTCTTTACGTTGCAATACGTATTGATATACACGGTTTGTAAATCCTGGGTGATTTTCGGCCTTTGTATTCTTCATTATTTTTCAAAGCTTCATACTTTCGTTTTCTCTTCCTGACTTCGAGTCAAGCGAGTAATGGTCCGGAATTTGTAGATATGAGATTCGAAATGAGTATAGCTAATGCTCTAAGAAAGAAATGGTAATAGGACAAATTTTGATTTGTCAAATTACCAGAATACCCCGGAAAAGATAGAACTGTCAGGATGACATGTTCCTATTATGTTTGAGAATTGGATAGAATGTAAGAGCCGTGTAACATGGCACATGATGATGGTACTGTGAATCATCACATTTCATTAGAAACTTAACATGACTTACTATAATATAATGAAGTTGATCAAGTTTCATTATATTATACTAATTCATGCATCAGTTCCCAACACTGCTTCAGAACATTCCTATTTTAAACTTGAAGGTTTTAGAACTTAGAAACTAACACAGTTTCTTTTATGTTGTAACGCAGATATTACGGAGAGATAAATATTCTCAGATAAGAATAGTTGTGAAAATATTTCCAGAAATATGGAGAATATGTATAACGGAAGATATGAAGATATCTTATAATATCTAGGATAAGATGACGATGAAGAATATCATCGGGAAAGGTTTAGGATAAGGGGTAGGGTTTTTACTAATGGTTTCAGCAGGCACTGAATCGTTTGAATCCTTTGAAAGCAGATTCAGTTCTTGTGATTTATCTACATCCTCCTTCATACTTTGCTCAATCCGTTTTCCAGTTCCAACTCTCCTCTTTTTCTAAGCTTTACCAACACAATGTACTTCATCATTAAACTTTTGACTGTTAAAGTCGTTTACAGTTTTTGCTGCTTCTTCAGCATTTCAAGAACTACTTCATAGTCCAGGATTTTTTTTCAGAACTTCACATTCGAAATATGTAATTCTTAGGGATAGTCGTTCTCGGTATAACTGGGAGAATTTCTACGAGATTTTCAAAATACTGATTGCGGATCTCGCCAAAGAGATAACGAGTTGCTGGTACGTCTGCTGATGATGTTGTGAAAAAGGTTCTCCGGTAACAACGGCGAAAGGACAAAGTATAAATATCGAGATTATAATAGGAGTAGTCTCACTGAGAAGTCGAAGTGGAGCTGTGACAAAATTAGCTTCTTGAAAAGGAATCGTATGATTGTTTTTGATAATGAATGATAAGGAATTCGACGCGGATACGTTTTAACTATAACTTCGGTTTCGAAAATTTTTCAGGTGCATCACTGTATGCATAAATCTTTCTTCCGTAAATGAGGTGCGGCTGGTTCAACTTCTCGATCGAGGTGTTTTCAAGAATCATGAAAAGATTTGAATGAGGATTATAATTGTCGAAGTACAAATGAGGTTTAGGATGAAATCAAGTGGCAAACTTGAAGAATTATTTAGTTTCATATGTTATAATCAATATTTTAATTTAATTCATTTTAATTGTCCAAAGTTAGCAGTCCAATAGTCCGATGGTTCAATGATTCATATATAATTTAATATATAATATTCGAATTAAATAATACGTATCGTGACCCGTATACCGGTGTCGGTGTCGATCACAACTCAAAGTATATATATATTTTGAAATCAACTCCGACCCTGTATAGCCAACTCCCGCCTTCACATATAGAGTGTCTACGGTTGTTCCGAAATATATATATAGATGGGTCGATATGATAAGTCGAAACCTTGCATACGTGTCCCGTTATTTAAAGTGCGTAAAAGTAAATAACAGAAATTAAATGATGATAAATAAAATTGCGAGAATGTAAATTGCGATAAATTAAATGTTAATCAGTTAACTGGGAACAGTTAGCCGGAACAGTTAGCGTGAAATCCTATCACAATTTCAATTAATTAAATCGTTTGTTTCTAACACTTTTTATTTTTGTCCAATGTTTTCTTCATTATGCCACTTGTTGGATTCTGATAGATCAAAATCCAAATATGAAATTTGAATAGAAATGGTTATTCTGTGGTGAACGGATACGTATATCGGTAGTTGTAAGTAGGAAAGTAAATGACCGTTGAATCAGATTTAGAGAATGTACAACGTAACTTATTAATGTGAATTCTAAATATTCCTCGGGTACTACCCACCCGTTAAAATATTTCATGATTAACAGTTTGTACGAAAGAATTTTTAATTACAATCTTTATAAAAATATACTTGCATATATATTTTCTTCAGATGTAATCATAGATTCAATGAGTCAATGAAGTATTAAACTCATTTGATTTATCGTTAATACTAGATTACATAACTTCTAAAGCATTAGAGATTACATAATCGCCAGGTCGAACGAAGATAAATGAGGTAAAACGATACGTAAAGCGAAGATAATCGATGTAGAACGATATATAGAACGAAGATCATACTCGAAGTTCCGATGAGGTTTTTGAGGTATGTGATGTTGATATCCGAGATACAGTTTGTGATGTTGAGATTTTGGGGGTGACAAAAGTACTGTCGGCGTTGTTGATAGTGATACAGATTATGCTGCTGGTGCTGCTGCTGGTGTTTGTAACCTTCTCACCGTATTTTCTAAAGCCACTACCCGAGCGCGAAGCTCGTTGACTTCTTCTATTATACCGGGATGATTGACAGTTGGAACGAGCGAATGAACAAGATTCGAAATATGGGATAGTATGTAATCATGACGAGATACTCTAGAAATGAGCGAGAAAATGGTGTTTCGAATAGGTTCGCCGGTAAGTGCTTCAGGTTCATCGTTAAGAGGACAATTTGGTGGATGGAATGGATCACCTTCTTCTTGTCTCCAGAGATTTAGTATATTACGAACCCATCCCCAATTCATCCAAAATAGATGATGGGAAATTGGTTGATCCATTCCGGTGACGCTGTTCTCGGAGCTCGAATGGAAATCCATATCGGCGTAGCTATCGAAGTCGGAGGAATTCGAACTAGATGAAGAATCCATCTTGTATAGTCGGAGAAATGAATTTTTGGTTTGGAATAGATTATAGGAGTTGGGTTTGGTACTCTTCAATACATAATTTACATATGTATATATAATATCAAAATCCCATGAATTACGGAGAATCTTTGAAATACGTCAGGCAATGTCTATAGTAACAGATACGCTAAGATATGAATTTTGTCTATACACTATCGATGCACTAAATGCAGTAAGACGTGTCTAGACTTAAGAATGATAAGCAGGGAGTTCCCTAAGGATGATAAGCAGATGATTTCCGACTAGGATTGATAAGCAAAACTTTTGACAGGCAGACACGGTCAAAGTCCAGACTCACTTAATGTATCCTAACAACTACTAGTTAGACACACTAATGCAAAGCCTGGTTCGCTAAGACCAACGCTCTGATACCAACTGAAAGGATCCGAAACTAATCATCCGGACGTTGTCCATATTGATTACAAACGAATTACAATAGTTGATAACATTGCGAGGTACTTGCCCTCTATATGATACATCTTACAAATGTTGCATTTATTCTTAAAAGGCAATCTATAGTTACATCCAGAATTGACATAATCGCCTGACATTTCATAATATTCAAATGACATAAACCGCCATTTACTTAATAATAGTCTCTATGAACTTCAATGACTCGAATGCAACGCCTTATGATATAAGTCCTTAATAGCCTCAAGTAGTATCCTTAGTACGAGCTAATGCACAGCGGAAGACTTAATTCATACCTGAGAATAACATGCTTTAAAATGTCAACATAAAGTTGGTGAGATATAGGTTTAATGCCGGCAGCGATATATATATATATATAGACCACAAGATTTCATATATAAACATTTTCATAAAAATATTCTAAGTGGTTGAGCACTTGGTAACCATACTTAACATTCAATCACGTCGCATATTCCCTTTAATATGAAATCTTACTACACCGTACCAAGTGTAGTCACAAAACGAAGTACTGTGCAACCGTTGAATACTGGTCGTCCAGTCCGGTTGGGGTTGTCAGGCCCGATAGATCTATCAACAGGATTCGCGTTTACAATACCGCTGTAAATATTAGTTACCAAGCTACAGGGAAGTATGCCAGTGGTACAACTCAACGTAGAATATATTTTTCAGTTACTTGTGTCCATAACGTAAATCATTTATAAAAACAGCGCATGTATTCTCAGCCCAAAAATATTTAGAGTTTAAAAGGGACTATATACTCACTTTCGTCTTGAAGATATATATATTTTGACTTGGTCTCCGGTTGATATCACGAACCTATCCATATATAATATATCAATACCTTTTCTTTTTAAACAAACGTCACATATATATACTTGTTATACTTTTAATACTTTTAATAATTCCTTAGTCCGTAGTTAGCAGTTCGATGTTAGTAATTCAATTTTAATGGTTCATTTTTAGATGTTTAATAAACCCCCAACGAAATAATAAAACCCCCATCGTATATGTATTGGTCGAGATTAATCTTGACCCACGGTACCGGTGTTGTCAAATGACGTGTTGCGTACATAAAGTACCGGTGTTGTCAAATGACGTGTTGCGTACAATCATGGGATCTTATGATTAATCTTCTCGTGTTGTTTACGGGTAATCCTGAACCATATAAAATTGAATTATAAGTACATATATATAAAATATCATGTTATCTTAAAAAGATGTGATTTATTTAATTTTTCCCAATTATTTTCGTGGCTAAACTAGTCTTGGATATCCGATTTTGTTTCGGTCATAGTTTCTTCGTTACAACTCCGTTTTCGTTGATTCAACTTGCCATCTCCTTGGATCGAGTCCCTCTTTAAGACTATGAACTGTAAATACCTTAGTTTGTATTCAAAATCACACGGCATAGGTGAAACTTTAGTGAAACTTATGAAGTTAAACATTTTTGTTACAAAAAATATCATTTAATGACCATTTTTCTAAAAATACTTATACTTTGAATTAAATCATGAAATTTTTATGTGTTAACATATTTATAGTAAAAATCATTTTTCCAGAGATTAACTTCCAATTCAAAGTTTAAGATGGTTTTTAATTATCCAACCCAAAACAGCCCCCGGTTGCACTCCGACGTCGTAAAAACAGTTTTTAAGGTGTTCTTTGAAAAACCAAGTTATACCTTGTTAAATTAGCATATACTTAAGTTATATTACAGGTCTTGAAGTATTTTAAAAGTTAAGTTAGAAGGATCTATTTAGTTTGCAAACAAGTTTGAAAACTTTCAAACTATGTTCTTGTTGTTAAAATTGTATACCACAAAATATGATAGCTATATATATATGAATTGAATAAAGTTATGAACATAGTTACTACCTCAAGTTCCTTGGACAAGGTTGCTGTAAAAGAGGAGTAAAAAGCTAGAACCAAAAGGGTGATGGAATTGGATGAAAGATTGGAAGTAAGTTTGTGTTCTTGGAAGGATTTCTTGAAGTGTTTTTGTAAGGTTTTCTTATGAGGTTTAAGTGTTGTTTTTGAAGCTAAATGATGGGGAAAATGCTTAGAGATGATCAAGTATGAAGTTAAGAGTATTTTGAGAGAGAAATGGGAGTGTAAGTATGAGAAAATGGGGTGAAGAAATGGTGTGCATGCATAAAAACGTTTTTAGGTTAAAAAGGAAAAAAAAGATACCTAACTTTGTTTTCTTGCTAAATAATTCATGCTACTTGACAAATGGTTGGTTCCACATGTTTCTTAATCATTTAAGGCTGCTAAGGAGCAGATTTTTATTGGTATATACCAATAGTAAATACATCTAGAAGCTGCGTATGATACGGGTACATATACCCTAGATATACGTATAGAAATCTTTGAGAAAACGGAACGAGGATTCAAATATAGCTATCTTTGTAAATATACTTATATTGTTTTATGTATTTAAGTCTTTAAAAGTGATTAAATACATTACTTATACGATATATGTATAAACATTATAGGTCATAAGTATTTAAGTCAAATAACGTTACGTATGGTTATCGTTTTGAAAACTTAAGTTAGTAGTTTCAAAATATACTTATAACTTATTGTTATTAATACAAAATGAGATATTAAAACATTCTTAGATCATGTTAAATATGTATATATACATATATATACACAAACGTATAATTATCATATATTGTATAGTTCGTGATATCATCGGTCAAACTAGACGGTCAAACGTTGTGTAAAACTCTTTTCGAAAACATAAGTCTCAACAATTTGGATTACTTATCATGTTGGTAAGGTTTAATTTATGTAAATATTAATCTTATAAGTATAGAACGATCGAAAAAGTGCGGGTCAACTTTAGGGTTTTTGCTTATCGTGTCGGAACCATATAGAGATTAGAGTTTAAATTTGGTCGGAAATTTCCGGGTCGTTACACCCGAATACCACCCGACTCCAAGACCGAAAAGTAAAGGGAAACGCCCTGCTAATTTTAAAGAAGATGGCCCGTCTAAGAAAACAGCCCGATCTCCTTTTTATGATGACGATGCTAAGTATGAGATCATGAACTTACGAAAGACTACTGAAAGAAACTTGGAAGGTTTGCTTCGCCATGTGGTGAGAGTTGAGGTTCGAATGGATGAGAAAGATCGAGAAGTTAAGAAACTGGTGAAAGAGAATGCTAAGCTGAGGAAAGAGTTGATAATGCTGATATATGAGGAAGAACGCAACACCCGCTGGGGAAAACAGTCACTTGCTTATCTAAAGGAGGATGTTGACTTCCGAATGAAGATGGAGAGAAGACGAGTTGATAAGCAGCTTGCTCTAAAGGAGTACGACAACAACACAGTCAACAACTGTGTTACTAACCTCTATGATAACCTCGAGTATCTCTATGAGAAACAAAAAGAGAAGAACGAGAAAATAGAGAAGTTTATGAAGGAGGCGGAGAAGAAGAAGTGAACCCGACGTTGTTTTATTTCTCCGTTCTTTTATTTCTTAATTATGTAAAGGCTTTTGCCTAGAAACTATTTCTATATTCAACTCGTGTAGTAAAAGGCTTATTTAATGCCTCGTTTCTAATAATATAAAGAGTTTCGTTTATATCATGTGATATCAATACTTTATTTTATTCATACTTCCAATTTCTCAAACCTATAACTTGTCAACTTATCAACTTATGTTCACCTTTATGTAGCGACATCATGGTTCGTCCAGCTGCACCTACTGTTAACAACATTGTGTTGACCAATGAGCAATTCCAACAGTTACTTGCTGCCGCCCAAGGCAACGCCCAAGCTAATCATGTTAACCCTCAACCAAAAACTTGTTCTTACAAGGACTTTATGAACTGCAACCCTCCCGCTTTCAAGGGAAGTGAAGAGGCCGTTGAACTAGTCCACTGGTTCGAAAAACTAGAGTCCATCTTCCATGTCTGCAACTGCGGGGACAATGACCGAGTTAAATATGCCACTAGCTCATTAGCTGGCAATGCTATGACTTGGTGGACCGCTCATGCTAAGTCTGTGGGAATCGATAATGCTAATGCAACCCCATGGGATGAACTTAAAAGCATGATGGTTAATACGTTTTGTCCTAGAAGTCAAGTCCAAAAGCTTGAAGCCGAGTTCTGGGAACTCAAAGTTAAGGGAACTGACATTCAAAGCTACACTAATCGTTTTCTTGAGCTTTCTACCTTGTGTCCTGAGATGTTTCCTACTGAGGCAAGAAGGATTGAAAGGTATATTGAAGGTCTCCCTGAGGATGTTCAGGGAAATGTTATCGCTGCTGAGAAAGTTACTCTTGATGCTGTGATTCTCATGGCTCAAAATCTGATGATGGCCAAAAGAAGAAGAGCTTTGGCTAGTAAGCAAATTGATACTAAGAGTAGTGATGGAAAAAAGAAATTTGAACCATCTCAAGGTTCGACTCAGAATGTTAGTAAGAAGCCTGCGGATAGTACAAGGACAAATTATAAAGGTAAATATCCTTTTTGTGTTCGTTGTGAGAGGCACCACCCGGGGCGCTGCACTGCTACTTGTTCTTTGTGTAAGAAATTGGGACATGTAGCTAAGACTTGTAAGACTCCTCTGAAAGATAAAACTGTTGTTCCTGCTAAAGCTCCTCCTACTTGTTACACTTGTGGGGAAAAGGGACACATTAGTCCAAATTGCCCTAAGAAGAAAGATACTCCCGCTACTGGAGCCAATACTACTGCTGCAAAGGGCCGTACATTTGTTATTACTGCTGCTGAAGCCTGAGAAGAAGATGAGGTCATCACGGGTACGTATCGTGTCAATAATTGTTACGTAACTATTTTATTCGATACAGGTGCCGATAAGAGTTACGTGTCTAGTGAATTTTGTACCTTATTCACTGAAAAGCCTCAACCCTTAGAAACTAAACTATTAGTAGAAGTAGCCAATGGAAAGATCATGAAAGTCGATAAGATCTATAAAAACTACAACCTAATCTTGGCCAACAAAGAATTTAAGATAGACCTTTTGCCGGTCGAGCTAGGAAGTTTTGATGTCGTGGTTGGAATGGATTGGTTACATCCATTACATGCTGCAATCTTGTGTTTTGATAAGACCGTTAACATTCCGTTGGGAAATGAAGAGACTCTCATCATTCAAGGCGACAAGGGTGGTTTCAAGCTCAATATCATTTCTTGCATCAAAACCCGTAAATACCTTATGAAAGGTTATCCCGCGATATTAGCCCATGTTAAGATAGTTGAACCAAAGGAAAAGCTTATTGATGACGTGCCGGTGGTTAGAGATTATCCCGAGGTATTTCCTGAAGATCTTCCTAGTCTTCCACCTCCTCGTCAAGTCGAATTTCAGATTGATTTATCTCCTGGAGCTGCTCCTGTTACTAAGGCACCATACCGTTTAGCACCTTCCGAAATGAAGGAACTTTCCTACCAACTCCAAGAACTATTGGATAAAGGTTTCATTCGTCCAAGCTCGTCCCCATAGGGAGCTCCTATTCTATTCTTTAAAAAGAAAGATGGTACGTTGAGGATGTGTATTGATTACCGCAAACTCAACAAGCTTACTATCAAGAACCGCTATCCATTATCGCGTATTGATGATCTATTTGACCAACTTCAAGGGTTGAGTGTTTATTCAAAGATTGATCTGAGGTCCGGTTATCACCAACTTAGGGTTAAGGAATCCGATATTTCTAAGACTGCTTTTCGTACTCGTTATGGGCACTATGAATTTTGTGTCATGCCTTTTGGCTTAACTAATGCTCCTGCCGTGTTCATGGATCTTATGAATCATGTCTGCAAACCATATCTCAACAAATTTGTCATTGTTTTCATTGACGATATCTTAATCTACTCCAATAGTGAGAAAGAACATGAGCAGCATTTGCGCATGATTCTTGAACTCTTACGAAAGGAACAACTCTACGCTAAGTTTTCAAAGTGCGAGTTTTGGCTCAGAACCGTACAATTCCTCGGACATGTTGTTGATAGTAACGGAATACATGTCGATCCAGCTAAGATTACCGCTATTCAGAACTGGGAGATACCAAGGACTGTGAAGCATATTCGTCAATTTTTGGGACTTGCCGGTTATTATCGAAGATTTATAAAAGATTTTTCTCTCCTTGCTAAACCCCTTACAAAGTTAACTCACAATGGGAAGAAGTTTGAGTGGTCCAAAGAACAGGAATCTGCTTTCAAGATTCTGAAGGAGAAGTTGACCACAGCCCCGATTCTATCTTTACCTGAAGGTACTGACGACTTTGTTGTTTACTGCGATGCCTCAAAGCAAGGCTTTGGTTGTGTTTTAATGCAACGTGAAAAGGTTATTGCCTATGCATCTAGACAGCTGAAGAAACATGAGAAGAACTATACCACACATGACCTTGAGTTAGGAGCAGTAGTATTTGCATTAAAGATATGGAGTCATTATCTATATGGTACCCAGTTTACGGTGTACACTGACCATAAAAGTCTTCAACACATCTTTGATCAGATGCAGCTGAATATGAGGCAAAGCCGATGGCTCGAGTTATTGAACGATTATCACTGTGAGCTGAAATATCATCCTGAGAAGGCAAATGTGGTTGTCGATGCCCTTAGTCGAAAAGACGATGTTAAACGTGAAATGTCCCGTTCTTATTGATTAAAAACGTTCCATATTAATTGATTTCGTTGCGAGGTTTTGACCTCTATATGAGACATTTTTCAAAGACTGCATTCATTTTTAAAACAAACCATAACCTTTATCTCATAAATAAAGGTTTAAAAAGCTTTACGTAGATTATCAAATAATGATAATCTAAAATATCATGTTTACACACGACCATTACATAATGGTTACAATACAAATATGTTACATCGAAATCAGTTTCTTGAATGCAGTTTTTACACAATATCATACAAACATGGACTCCAAATCTTGTCCTTATTTTAGTATGCAACAGCGGAAGCTCTTAATATTCACCTGAGAATAAACATGTTTTAAACGTCAACAAAAATATTGGTGAGTTATAGGTTTAACCTATATATATCAAATCGTAACAATAGACCACAAGATTTCATATTTCAATACACATCCCATACATAGAGATAAAAATCATCCATATGGTGAACACCTGGTAACCGACATTAACAAGATGCATATATAAGAATATCCCCATCATTCCGGGACACCCTTCAGATATGATATAAATTTCGAAGTACTAAAGCATCCGGTACTTTGGATGGGGTTTGTTAGGCCCAATAGATCTATCTTTAGGATTCGCGTCAATTAGGGTGTCTGTTCCCTAATTCTTAGATTACCAGACTTAATAAAAAGGGGCATATTCGATTTTGATAATTCAACCATAGAATGTAGTTTCACGTACTTGTGTCTATTTTGTAAATCATTTATAAAACCTGCATGTATTCTCATCCCAAAAATATTAGATTTTAAAAGTGGGACTATAACTCACTTTCACAGATTTTTACTTCGTCGGGAAGTAAGACTTGGCCACTGGTTGATTCACGAACCTATAACAATATATACATATATATCAAGGTATGTTCAAAATATATTTACAACACTTTTAATATATTTTGATGTTTTAAGTTTATTAAGTCAGCTGTCCTCGTTAGTAACCTACAACTAGTTGTCCACAGTTAGATGTACAGAAATAAATCGATAAATATTATCTTGAATCAATCCACGACCCAGTGTATACGTATCTCAGTATTGATCACAACTCAAACTATATATATTTTGGAATCAACCTCAATCATGTATAGCTAACTCCAACATTCACATATAGAGTGTCTATGGTTGTTCCGAAATATATATAGATGTGTCGACATGATAGGTTGAAACATTGTATACGTGTCTATGGTATCTCAAGATTACATAATATACAATACAAGTTGATTAAGTTATGGTTGGAATAGATTTGTTACCAATTTGCACGTAGCTAAAATGAGAAAAATTATCCAATCTTGTTTTACCCATAACTTCTTCATTTTAAATCCGTTTTGAGTGAATCAAATTGCTATGGTTTCATATTGAACTCTATTTTATGAATCTAAACAGAAAAAGTATAGGTTTATAGTCGGAAAAATAAGTTACAAGTCGTTTTTGTAAAGGTAGTCATTTCAGTCGAAAGAACGACGTCTAGATGACCATTTTAGAAAACATACTTTCACTTTGAGTTTAACCATAATTTTTGGATATAGTTTCATGTTCATAATAAAAATCATTTTCTCAGAATAACAACTTTTAAATCAAAGTTTATCATAGTTTTTAATTAACTAACCCAAAACAGCCCGCGGTGTTACTACGACGGCGTAAATCCGGTTTACGGTGTTTTTCGTGTTTCCAGGTTTTAAATCATTAAGTTAGAATATCATATAGATATAGAACATGTGTTTAGTTGATTTTAAAAGTCAAGTTAGAAGGATTAACTTTTGTTTGCGAACAAGTTTAGAATTAACTAAACTATGTTCTAGTGATTACAAGTTTAAACCTTCGAATAAGATAGCTTTATATGTATGAATCGAATGATGTTATGAACATCATTACTACCTTAAGTTCCTTGGATAAACCTACTGGAAAAGAGAAAAATGGATCTAGCTTCAATGGATCCTTGGATGGCTCGAAGTTCTTGAAGCAGAATCATGACACGAAAACAAGTTCAAGTAAGATCATCACTTGAAATAAGATTGTTATAGTTATAGAAATTGAACCAAAGTTTGAATATGATTATTACCTTGTATTAGAATGATAACCTACTGTAAGAAACAAATATTTCTTGAGGTTGGATGATCACCTTACAAGATTGGAAGTGAGCTAGCAAACTTGAAAGTATTCTTGATTTTATGAAACTAGAACTTTTGGAATTTATGAAGAACACTTAGAACTTGAAGATAGAACTTGAGAGAGATCAATTAGATGAAGAAAATTGAAGAATGGAAGTGTTTGTAGGTGTTTTTGGTCGTTGGTGTATGGATTAGATATAAAGGATATGTAATTTTGTTTTCATGTAAATAAGTCATGAATGATTACTCATATTTTTGTAATTTTATGAGATATTTCATGCTAGTTGCCAAATGATGGTTCCCACATGTGTTAGGTGACTCACATGGGCTGCTAAGAGCTGATCATTGGAGTGTATATACCAATAGTACATACATCTAAAAGCTGTGTATTGTACGAGTACGAATACAGGTGCATACGAGTAGAATTGTTGATGAAACTGAACGAGGATGTAATTGTAAGCATTTTTGTTAAGTAGAAGTATTTTGATAAGTGTATTGAAGTCTTTCAAAAGTGTATAAATACATATTAAAACACTACATGTATATACATTTTAACTGAGTCGTTAAGTCATCGTTAGTCGTTACATGTAAGTGTTGTTTTGAAACCTTTAGGTTAACG
The DNA here is from genome assembly GCF_046630445.1 of Rutidosis leptorrhynchoides. NCBI lineage: Eukaryota > Viridiplantae > Streptophyta > Magnoliopsida > Asterales > Asteraceae > Rutidosis > Rutidosis leptorrhynchoides. The sequence continues at coordinate 255,740,641 of NC_092339.1, forward strand.
ATCTTGTTAAATGTTGTTAACCCAATGTTTATAATATCAAATGAGATTTTAAATTATTATATTATCATGATATTATCATGTATGAATATCTCTTAATATGATATATATACATTAAATGTCTTTACAACGATAATCGTTACATATATGTCTCGTTTAAAAATCATTAAGTTAGTAGTCTTGTTTTTACATATGTAGTTCATTGTTAATATACTTAATGATATGTTTACTTATCATAGTATCATGTTAACTATATATATATCCATATATATGTCATCATATAGTTTTTACAAGTTTTAACGTTCGTGAATCACCGGTCAACTTGGGTGGTCAATTGTCTATATGAAACATATTTCAATTAATCAAGTCTTAAAAAGTTTGATTGCTTAACATGTTGGAAACATTTAATCATGTAAATATCAATCTCAATTAATATATATAAACATGGAAAAGTTCGGGTCACTACAGTACCTACCCGTTAAATAAATTTCGTCCCGAAATTTTAAGCTGTTTAAGGTGTTGACGAATCTTCTGGAAATAGATGCGGGTATTTCTTCTTCATCTGATCTTCACGCTCCCAGGTGAACTCAGGTCCTCTACGAGCATTCCATCGAACCTTAACAATTGGTATCTTGTTTTGCTTAAGTCTTTTAACCTCACGGTCCATTATTTCGACGGGTTCTTCGATGAATTGAAGTTTTTCGTTGATTTGGATTTCATCTAACGGAATATTGAGATCTTCTTTAGCAAAACATTTCTTCAAATTCGAGACGTGGAAAGTGTTATGTACAGTCGCGAGTTGTTGAGGTAACTCAAGTCAGTAAGCTACTGGTCCGACACGATCAATAATCTTGAATGGTCCAATATACCTTGGATTTAATTTCCCTCGTTTACCAAATCGAACAACGCCTTTCCAAGGTGCAACTTTAAGCATGACCATCTCTCCAATTTCAAATTCTATATCTTTTCTTTTAATGTCAGCGTAGCTCTTTTGTCAACTTTGGGCGGTTTTCAACCGTTGTTGAATTTGGATGATCTTCTCGGTAGTTTCTTGTATAATCTCCGGACCCGTAATCTGTCTATCCCCCACTTCACTCCAACAAATCGGAGACCTGCACTTTCTACCATAAAGTGCTTCAAACGGCGCCATCTCAATGCTTGAATGGTAGCTGTTGTTGTAGGAAAATTCTGCTAACGGTAGATGTCGATCCCAACTGTTTCCGAAATCAATAACACATGCTCGTAGAATGTCTTCAAGTGTTTGTATCGTCCTTTCGCTCTGCCCATCAGTTTGTGGATGATAGGTAGTACTCATGTCTAGACGAGTTCCTAATGCTTGCTGTAATGTCTGCCAGAATCTTGAAATAAATCTGCCATCCCTATCAGAGATAATAGAGATTGGTATTCCATGTCTGGAGACGACTTCCTTCAAATACAGTCGTGCTAACTTCTCCATCTTGTCATCTTCTCTTATTGGCAGGAAGTGTGCTGATTTGGTGAGACGATCAACTATTACCCAAATAGTATCAAAACCACTTGCAGTCCTTGGCAATTTAGTGATGAAATCCATGGTAATGTTTTCCCATTTCCATTCCGGGATTTCGGGTTGTTGAAGTAGACCTGATGGTTTCTGATGCTCAGCTTTGACCTTAGAACACGTCAAACATTCTCCTACGTATTTAGCAACATCAGCTTTCATACCCGGCCACCAAAAATGTTTCTTGAGATCCTTGTACATCTTTCCCGTTCCAGGATGTATTGAGTATCTGGTTTTATGAGCTTCTCTAAGTACCATTTCTCTCATATCTCCAAATTTTGGTACCCAAATCCTTTCAGCCCTATACCGGGTTCCGTCTTCCCGAATATTAAGATGCTTCTCCGATCCTTTGGGTATTTCATCCTTTAAATTTCCCTCTTTTAAAACTCCTTGTTGCGCCTCCTTTATTTGAGTAGTAATGTTATTATGAATCATTATATTCATAGATTTTACTCGAATGGGTTCTCTGTCCTTCCTGCTCAAGGCATCGGCTACCACATTTGCCTTCCCTGGGTGGTAACGAATCTCAAAGTCGTAATCATTCAATAATTCAATCCACCTACGCTGCCTCATATTCAGTTGTTTCTGATTAAATATGTGTTGAAGACTTTTGTGGTCGGTATATATAATACTTTTGACCCCATATAAGTAGTGCCTCCAAGTCTTTAATGCAAAAACAACCGCGCCTAATTCCAAATCATGCGTCGTATAATTTTGTTCGTGAATCTTCAATTGTCTAGATGCATAAGCAATCACCTTCGTTCGTTGCATTAATACACAACCGAGACCTTGCTTTGATGCATCACAATAAATCACAAAATCATCATTCCCTTCAGGCAATGACAATATAGGTGCCGTAGTTAGCTTTTTCTTCAATAACTGAAACGCTTTCTCTTGTTCATCATTCCATTCAAATTTCTTCCCTTTATGCGTTAATGCAGTCAAGGGTTTTGCTATTCTGGAAAAGTCTTGGATGAACCTTCTGTAGTAACCAGCTAGTCCTAAAAACTGGCATATGTGTTTCGGAGTTTTCGGGGTTTCCCACTTTTCAACAGTTTCTATCTTTGCCGGATCCACCTTAATACCTTCTTTGTTCACTATGTGACCGAGGAATTGAACTTCTTTCAACCAAAATGCACACTTTGAAAACTTAGCGTACAATTCTTCCTTCCTCAATACTTCTAACAACTTTCTCAAATGTTCACCGTGTTCTTGGTCATTCTTTGAGTAAATAAGTATGTCATCAATGAAAACAATGACAAACTTGTCAAGGTATGGTCCACACACTCGGTTCATAAGGTCCATGAACACAGCTGGTGCATTAGTTAAACCAAACGGCATGACCATAAACTCGTAATGACCGTAACGTGTTCTGAAAGCAGTCTTTGGAATATCATCTTCTTTCACCCGCATTTGATGATACCCGGAACGTAAGTCAATCTTTGAATAAACAGACGAGCCTTGTAGTTGATCAAATAAGTCATCGATTCTCGGTAGTGGGTAGCGGTTCTTGATGGTAAGTTTGTTCAACTCTCGGTAGTCGATACACAACCTGAATGTACCATCTTTCTTCTTGACAAACAAAACAGGAGCTCCCCACGGTGATGTGCTTGGTAGAATGAAACCACGCTCTAAAAGTTCTTGTAATTGGCTTTGTAGTTCTTTCATCTCGCTGGGTGTGAGTCTGTAAGGAGCACGAGCTATTGGTGCAGCTCCTGGTACAAGATCTATTTGAAATTCAACGGATCGATGTGGGGGTAATCCCGGTAATTCTTTCGGAAATACATCAGGAAATTCTTTTGCGACGGGAACATCATTGATGCTCTTTTCTTCAGTTTGTACTTTCTCGACGTGTGCTAGAACAGCATAGCAACCTTTTCTTATTAGTTTTTGTGCCTTCAAATTACTAATAAGATGTAGCTTCGTGTTGCCCTTTTCTCCGTACACCATTAAGGGTTTTCCTTTTTCTCGTATAATGCGAATTGCATTTTTGTAACAAACGATCTCCGCTTTCACTTCTTTCAACCAGTCCATACCGATTATCACATCAATACTCCCTAACTCTACTGGTATCAAATCAATCTTAAATGTTTCGCTAACCAGTTTAATTTCTCGATTCCGACATATATTATCTGCTGAAATTAATTTACCATTTGCTAATTCGAGTAAAAATTTACTATCCAAAGGCGTCAATGGACAACTTAATTTAGCACAAAAATCTCTACTCATATAGCTTCTATCCGCACCCGAATCAAATAAAACGTAAGCAGATTTATTGTCAATAAGAAACGTACCCGTAACAAGCTCCGGGTCTTCCTGTGCCTCTGCCGCATTAATATTGAAAACTCTTCCATGGCCTTGTCCATTCGTGTTCTCCTGGTTCGAGCAATTTCTAATAATGTGGCCCGGTTTTCCACATTTATAACAAACTACATTGGCATAACTTGCTCCGACACTACTTGCTCCGCCATTACTCGTTCCGACACCATTTGTTCCTTTCGTTCTATTAACCCCTGGTCCGTAGACCTCACACTTCACCGCGCTATGACCATTTCTTTTACACTTGTTGCAAAATTTGGTGCAGAACCCCGAGTGATACTTTTCACACCTTTGGCATAGCTGCTTCTGATTGTTGTTGTTGTTGCGGTTATTATTGTTGTTGGGATGATTGTTGTAGTTGTTGTTGTTGTTGTTGTTGGGCCGTTTGTTGTAGTTGCGATTGATGTTGCGATTGTTGGGATAATTATTGCGATTATTGTTGTAATTGCTGTTGTTGTTGTATTGGTGATTCTTATCACCGTTTTCCTCCCACTTTCTTTTGACTTGCTTTACATTAGCCTCTTCAGCAGTCTGTTCTTTAATTCTTTCTTCAATCTGGTTCACTAGTTTGTGAGCCATTCTACATGCCTGTTGTATGGAGGCGGGCTCATGTGAACTTATATCTTCTTGGATTCTTTCCGGTAATCCTTTTACAAACGCGTCGATCTTCTCTTCATCATCTTCGAATGCTCCCGGACACAATAGGCACAATTCTGTGAATCGTCTTTCGTACGTGGTAATATCAAATCCTTGGGTTCGTAACCCTCTAAGTTCTGTCTTGAGCTTATTGACCTCGATTCTGGGACGGTATTTCTCGTTCATCAAGTGCTTGAATGCTGACCACGGTAGTGCGTACGCATCATCTTGTCCCACTTGCTCTAGATAGGTATTCCACCATGTTAACGCAGAACCTGTGAAGGTATGTGTAGCGTACTTCACTTTGTCCTCTTCAGTACACTTACTTATGGCAAACACCGATTCGACCTTCTCGGTCCACCGTTTCAATCCGATCGGTCCTTCGGTTCCATCGAATTCCAAAGGTTTGCAGGCAGTGAATTCTTTGTAGGTGCATCCTACACGATTTTCTGTACTGCTAGATCCAAGGTTATTGTTGGTATGTAGCGCAGCCTGTACTGCAGCTATGTTTGAAGCTAGAAAAGTACGGAATTCCTCTTCATTCATATTCACGGTGTGTCGAGTAGTCGGTGCCATTTCCTTCAAAATAGTCAAATGGAACAAGTTAATCATACAGAATATTAAGAGTAGTTAATAGTATTTCGTAGCATAATATGAACTCATTTATAAAAGCTTTTTCTTCATATTAGCGTTTTATAAGTTTAAATTCGGGTAGTACCTACCCGTTAAGTTCATACTTAGTAGCTAATATACAATTCAACTACTACAATTCTATATGAAAAACTGATTATAATAATATTTCGCGTTCAAACTTTTACACAATATTTTACAAACTTACAATACCGCTTATTTTACATATAGCATGAAATATAGCACACAATAAATTTGATACAAGATGGTTGTGAAGATAATTCTAGCTAGTACACAAGTCGTTCAGCAAAGGCAATAAAGACACGTAATTCATACGTCCAGAAACAAGTCATGCATTCTGGTTTTACTAGGATTACTTCCCATCCTTGGTCTTGGGGAACATAACCGTTATGGCCGTTGATAAGACAGCGTGTTGTAACGTCGTCAAAGGGACGAGGGTTACGTAATGTCCAACAGTACCGTAACAATCTAAAAACCTCATTTCTTACCCCAATTACCGACTCCGTCACTTGTGGGAACGTTTTGTTTAATAGTTGTAGCCCGATGTTCTTGTTCTCACTTTGGTGAGAAGAGAACATTACTAATCCGTAAGCATAACATGCTTCTTTATGTTGCATGTTAGCCGCTTTTTCTAAATCACGAAGTCCAATATTCGGATATATTGAGTCAAAATAATTTCTTAACCCATTGCGTAAAATAGCATTTGGGTTCCCCGCAATATATGCGTCAAAGTAAACACATCGTAACTTATGGATTTCCCAATGTGATATCCCCCATCTTTTATAAACCAAGCCATTCTTGGAACGTTCTTCGAATGTCTTACAAACTGATCTCGCCTTAAATAGTTGTGCCGAAGAATTCTGACCGACTCTAGACAAGATTTCATCAATCATGTCTCCGAGTAGGTCTCTTAAAATATTTGGTTGTCTATCCATTTTGTGTTTTTATACTGTAAAATAGACAAGAGTTAGATTCATAAAAAAAATACTTATTAATACAAGCAATTTTTACATATATCATAAAGCATAAGCACACTATATTACATATATTACACCACACGAATACAACTATCTTATTCCGACTCGCTTGTTTCTTCTTCTTCGGTTTTGGTTCGTTTTGCCAAGTTTCTAGGGATATATGATGTTCCCCTAATACGAGCCGTCGTTATCCACATTGGTTTAGAAAAACCTGGTGGTTTAGAGGTTTCCGGGTCATTATTACAACTTAAGGACTTCGGGGGTTGACGATACATATAAAGTTCATCGGGGTTGGAATTAGATTTCTTTATTTTTATGCCCTTTCCCTTATTATTTTCTTTTGCCTTTTTAAATTCAGTTGGGGTAATTTCTATAACATCATCGGAATTCACGTCGGAATCCGATTCATCGGAGAATTGGTAATCCTCCCAATATTTTGCTTCCTTGGCGGAAACACCATTGACCATAATTAACCTTGGTCGGTTGGTTGAGGATTTTCTTTTACTTAACCGTTTTATTATTTCCCCCACCGGTTCTATTTCTTCATCCGGTTCCGATTCTTCTTCCGGTTCCGATTCTTCTTCCGGTTCCGACTCTTCTTCCGGTTCCTCTTCGGGAACTTGTGAATCAGTCCACGAATCATTCCAATTTACATTTGACTCTTCATTATTATTAGGTGAGTCAATGGGACTTGTTCTAGAGGTATACATCTATCACATAATATCAAACGCGTTAAGAGATTAATATATCACATAATATTCACATGTTAAAAATATATAGTTTCCAACAAAATTTGTTAAGCAATCATTTTTCAAGTAAACACGGTCAAAGTCCAGACTCATTAATGCATCCTAACAAACTCGATAAGACACACTAATGCAAAATTCTGGTTCTCTAAGACCAACGCTCGGATACCAACTGAAATGTCCCGTTCTTATTGATTAAAAACGTTCCATATTAATTGATTTCGCTGCGAGGTTTTGACCTCTATATGAGACATTTTTCAAAGACTGCATTCATTTTTAAAACAAACCATAACCTTTATCTCATAAATAAAGGTTTAAAAAGCTTTACGTAGATTATCAAATAATGATAATCTAAAATATCCTGTTTACACACGACCATTACATAATGGTTACAATACAAATATGTTACATCGAAATCAGTTTCTTGAATGCAGTTTTTACACAATATCATACAAACATGGACTCCAAATCTTGTCCTTATTTTAGTATGCAACAGCGGAAGCTCTTAATATTCACCTGAGAATAAACATGTTTTAAACGTCAACAAAAATATTGGTGAGTTATAGGTTTAACCTATATATATCAAATCGTAACAATAGACCACAAGATTTCATATTTCAATACACATCCCATACATAGAGATAAAAATCATCCATATGGTGAACACCTGGTAACCGACATTAACAAGATGCATATATAAGAATATCCCCATCATTCCGGGACACCCTTCGTATATGATATAAATTTCGAAGTACTAAAGCATCCGGTACTTTGGATGGGGTTTGTTAGGCCCAATAGATCTATCTTTAGGATTCGCGTCAATTAGGGTGTCTGTTCCCTAATTCTTAGATTACCAGACTTAATAAAAAGGGGCATATTCGATTTTGATAATTCAACCATAGAATGTAGTTTCACGTACTTGTGTCTATTTTGTAAATCATTTATAAAACCTGCATGTATTCTCATCCCAAAAATATTAGATTTTAAAAGTGGGACTATAACTCACTTTCACAGATTTTTACTTCGTCGGGAAGTAAGACTTGGCCACTGGTTGATTCACGAACCTATAACAATATATACATATATATCAAGGTATGTTCAAAATATATTTACAACACTTTTAATATATTTTGATGTTTTAAGTTTATTAAGTCAGCTGTCCTCGTTAGTAACCTACAACTAGTTGTCCACAGTTAGATGTACAGAAATAAATCGATAAATATTATCTTGAATCAATCCACGACCCAGTGTATACGTATCTCAGTATTGATCACAACTCAAACTATATATATTTTGGAATCAACCTCAATCCTGTATAGCTAACTCCAACATTCACATATAGAGTGTCTATGGTTGTTCCGAAATATATATAGATGTGTCGACATGATAGGTTGAAACATTGTATACGTGTCTATGGTATCTCAAGATTACATAATATACAATACAAGTTGATTAAGTTATGGTTGGAATAGATTTGTTACCAATTTGCACGTAGCTAAAATGAGAAAAATTATCCAATCTTGTTTTACCCATAACTTCTTCATTTTAAATCCGTTTTGAGTGAATCAAATTGCTATGGTTTCATATTGAACTCTATTTTATGAATCTAAACAGAAAAAGTATAGGTTTATAGTCGGAAAAATAAGTTACAAGTCGTTTTTGTAAAGGTAGTCATTTCAGTCGAAAGAACGACGTCTAGATGACCATTTTAGAAAACATACTTCCACTTTGAGTTTAACCATAATTTTTGGATATAGTTTCATGTTCATAATAAAAATCATTTTCTCAGAATAACAACTTTTAAATCAAAGTTTATCATAGTTTTTAATTAACTAACCCAAAACAGCCCGCGGTGTTACTACGACGGCGTAAATCCGGTTTACGGTGTTTTTCGTGTTTCCAGGTTTTAAATCATTAAGTTAGAATATCATATAGATATAGAACATGTGTTTAGTTGATTTTAAAAGTCAAGTTAGAAGGATTAACTTTTGTTTGCGAACAAGTTTAGAATTAACTAAACTATGTTCTAGTGATTACAAGTTTAAACCTTCGAATAAGATAGCTTTATATGTATGAATCGAATGATGTTATGAACATCATTACTACCTTAAGTTCCTTGGATAAACCTACTGGAAAAGAGAAAAATGGATCTAGCTTCAATGGATCCTTGGATGGCTCGAAGTTCTTGAAGCAGAATCATGACACGAAAACAAGTTCAAGTAAGATCATCACTTGAAATAAGATTGTTATAGTTATAGAAATTGAACCAAAGTTTGAATATGATTATTACCTTTTATTAGAATGATAACCTACTGTAAGAAACAAAGATTTCTTGAGGTTGGATGATCACCTTACAAGATTGGAAGTGAGCTAGCAAACTTGAAAGTATTCTTGATTTTATGAAACTAGAACTTTTGGAATTTATGAAGAACACTTAGAACTTGAAGATAGAACTTGAGAGAGATCAATTAGATGAAGAAAATTGAAGAATGGAAGTGTTTGTAGGTGTTTTTGGTCGTTGGTGTATGGATTAGATATAAAGGATATGTAATTTTGTTTTCATGTAAATAAGTCATGAATGATTACTCATATTTTTGTAATTTTATGAGATATTTCATGCTAGTTGCCAAATGATGGTTCCCACATGTGTTAGGTGACTCACATGGGCTGCTAAGAGCTGATCATTGGAGTGTATATACCAATAGTACATACATCTAAAAGCTGTGTATTGTACGAGTACGAATACGGGTGCATACGAGTAGAATTGTTGATGAAACTGAACGAGGATGTAATTGTAAGCATTTTTGTTAAGTAGAAGTATTTTGATAAGTGTATTGAAGTCTTTCAAAAGTGTATAAATACATATTAAAACACTACATGTATATACATTTTAACTGAGTCGTTAAGTCATCGTTAGTCGTTACATGTAAGTGTTGTTTTGAAACCTTTAGGTTAACGATCTTGTTAAATGTTGTTAACCCAATGTTTATAATATCAAATGAGATTTTAAATTATTATATTATCATGATATTATCATGTATGAATATCTCTTAATATGATATATATACATTAAATGTCTTTACAACGATAATCGTTACATATATGTCTCGTTTAAAAATCATTAAGTTAGTAGTCTTGTTTTTACATATGTAGTTCATTGTTAATATACTTAATGATATGTTTACTTATCATAGTATCATGTTAACTATATATATATCCATATATATGTCATCATATAGTTTTTACAAGTTTTAACGTTCGTGAATCACCGGTCAACTTGGGTGGTCAATTGTCTATATGAAACATATTTCAATTAATCAAGTCTTAAAAAGTTTGATTGCTTAACATGTTGGAAACATTTAATCATGTAAATATCAATCTCAATTAATATATATAAACATGGAAAAGTTCGGGTCACTACAAAACGTGTTCGTGCTTTAAACCTGAAAATCAAATCAAATCTTATATCACGAATCTGTAAAGCTCAATTAGAAGCTATTAAACCGACACTTATCGAAGGTGAAGGACCTATCGGTTTCGAGAACCAACTCCAAGTGAAAGCTAATGGTACACGGTACTTTGGTAACAGAATTTGGGTTCCTCGCTTCGGTAATCTCCGTGATCTAGTCTTGGATAAAGCTCATAAGACTAGGTACTCTATTCATCCCAGTTCCAGTAAGATGTATCACGATGTGAAGGAATTCTACTGGTGGCCTAACATGAAAGCCGATATTGCTACTTATGTTAGTAAGTGTCTCACTTGTTTGAAAGTCAAGGCTGAACATCAAAAGCCTTATGGTCTGTTGACACAACCTGATATCCCGCAGTAGAAGTGGGAATGTATCACTATGGATTTCGTTACTAAGTTGCCTAAGACTTCAAACGATAACGATACTATTTGGGTCATAGTTGATCGTCTTACTAAATTTGCACATTTCCTACCGATCAAGGAAACCGACAAGATGGAGAAATTATCACAACTCTATATTAAGGAAATTGTCTCACGTCATGGGGTTCCTACCTCAATTATTTCTGATCGCGACAGTCGATTCGTTTCTAGATTCTGAAAAACTTTGCAATCTGCTCTTGGAACTCAACTCGACATGAGTACAGCCTATCATCCGCAAACTGATGGTCAAAGTGAACGAACTATTCAAACCATGGAAGATATGCTACGTGCTTGTGCAATCGATTTCGGTAAAGGATGGGATAGACATCTACCCTTAGCTGAATTTTCCTACAACAACAGTTATCACTCTAGCATTAAAGCTGCACCTTTTGAAGCTTTATACGGTCTAAAATGTAGATCCCCTTTGTGTTGGGATGAACTCGAGGACAGACATTTAACTGGTCCTAAAATTATCCACGAAACTACTGAAAAGATCGTTCAGATTAAGCAACGATTAGAAACTGCCCGCAGCCGACAAAAGAGCTATGCTGATAAGCATCGAAAGGATATAGAATTCCATGTTGGAGATAAAGTCATGTTGAAAGTATCCCCTTGGAAAGGTGTCGTCCGCTTCGGTAAACGAAGTAAACTCAGTCCACGATATGTTGGACCTTTCACAATCACTCAAAGAGTCGGTCCCGTGGCGTACCGATTAGAACTACCAACTAAACTTAGCCAAGTACATGATGTGTTTCATGTCTCGAATCTTAAAAGGTGTCTTGCTGATGACATACTTGTTATTCCTTTGGATGATATTCGCATTGATGAGCAAATGCACTTCGTTGAAGAACCTATAGAAATCATGGAAGGAGAGGTCAAACAAACGCGTAAAAGCAACATACCTATCGTTAAAGTCCGTTGGAATTCGCGTAGAGGCCCCGAATATACATGGGAACGCAAAGACCAAATGATAATTAAATATCCCCATCTCTTCTCAAACGCTGATGCATCCGAGAAGTCTACCTAAAACTTCGGGACGAAGTTTCTAATAACGGGGAGGTACTATAATGACCCTCATTTTTTCATTCTATATTTTTCCAATATTAAATGCGCAAACAATATAATTAAAACTTAATAATTAAACTTTAATCAATAATTGTTAAGCATTAAGAATTATAAAACATATTAATTAACTTTGTGTAATAATTGACAAGTTAATAAAAAGATAAAAATAATAAACTAATAAACTTTCGTGAACAAAATAAATAACCTTAAACCTTGTACACTTAAATAATTAAACTTGGATACTTAAGGAACCATTTAAACTAATCACAAGATCAAGGACTAAAGTGAAAAAGTTCCAAACTCATCCTTTGATGCCCTAGCCGAAATTTTTTTTTAAAAAAAAAAGATGAAATGACCATCTTGCCCCTCCAAATTTCGGCCACCATCAACCCTCCTTAAGCCCTAACTTGTTCCCTAAGTATTACTTAACTAAACCCTAATTCTAGATTTTTCTAACCTCACCTATAAATAGGGATCTAGGCTAATGCATTTTTTGTACAAAAACATTCTATTATCCTCTCTCAAAAATCATTAACTCTCTCCCTCTCTCTCTTGGAATTCGGCCAAGAAACACACCACCACCACCATCTTCAAGTGATCTTCAAGTAAACTTCAAGTGATCTTCAAGTAATCTTCAAGTGATCTTCAAGTGTTCTTCGTGATCTTCAAGGTGTTCTTGAGTTTTCAAGTGCTTTTGATCTACATCTTCAAGTCATCTTCATCTTTTTCTTGTTAATCTTCATCAAACATCATCAAGGTATAACCCTAGATCCAAAACTTTTAAATTCTATCTTTTTGATTCATGTTTATGTTCATAATCATATTCATGTTCTTGATCTTATTCATAATCATGTTCATATTGATCCTGTAAAAAAAATATAATATATATATGCATATACATACACGATTGTAAAAAAAAATAAAAATTTTTGTTTGATATTTAAACCCTAGAAAATTTATTAAAAGATTTGTTAATAGTTAAAAAGGGAATCAAATAAATATATACATATTATATATACATATACGGTTCATATATCTATATATAAAAAAATTATTATATATATACATATACATACGGTTATATAAAATAAAATAAAAAAAAACTATATATATATATATATATATATATATATATAATAAATACATAAACCCTAATTAAACCTAACCCTAAATTATTAAACCCTAATTTACTTTACTAAACCCTAATCATTAATACTACTTTAATTAATTAAACCTAATTAATTAATACTACTACTTACTCCTTAAACCCTAATCATTTATTTATTATTAAACCCTAATACTACTATTACTACTATATAATACTAACACTTATATACTTATACTATTACTAACACTTATATTATAATATTTATATTATAAAATTTTGACACACGATTGCAATGGTCATTCACGATAGTGTGAAATTACTCGAACGTCGACGCTGCTTAAGGCCTAGGGTGATCATTGGTACCACTATGGGACGCTTATGGATCTCGAATGCCAAACTTAGATTTTGGTCAAGAAATCCTGGGCCAACCGGTAACAATTGGTCATTCTAGTGACTCGGCGGTGGCATAGATGTTTGGGTATGGTGCACAATATCAACCCGACTATAGTAATCATACACTTAGTTACTGTCACACTTAATAAGTGGTAGACTTATTAAGGACAACTCACTAGTGTTCAACACTAACTTACTAAAAATGGAAACTTACTAAAAGTGAAAACTTAGTAAAACGAACTACATTTAAACACTTACATACTTAAATTTAAATTTGGGCAAAACATTTAACTACTCTTAAATTATCATTAGGTTGACTTTCTGCTCACGATCATCCAACTCATTTATCTTTCTATTCCAAGGAATAACTCACTCATCTACTTACTAAGGTGAACTTCATAGCCCCACTTTATATTGTGCACAACTTATTTAACTTGTTGGGGTGAGACACATGCTACTTTTACTATTTACAATTTAGACACAAGTACCAACTGTTAAACTATGTTATACCTGGCTATGTCCTGCTAAGTCCCTATTGTGATATATTTAATAGATCGTTAAATACATTCTTAATTATTGGGGGTAGGTCTATCGGGAGTAACGTCCCCGATACATTTGACTAAGTCTTTGTATTACTTAATAACGAAATTAAACCGACAAGGACATAACAACTTGTCATTGGGGCAAACTTTAAACGTTTAGTCTAAATATCACGAACTGGCATAACTTTTTTTGATCTGCGAGATCAACTTTAAAAACCAAATCTTGTGGTCTAAAACAACGGTCAAACATATTTTGTTAAACCTATGAACTTCACTCAACCTTTTTGGTTGACACTTTAGCATGTTTTGTCTCAGGTGCTGATTAATCAAGTTTACTTACCTACTGCTTATGTGATGCTACTTGGACTTAGGATCAAGAACTATCGCATTTATTATTCTTGCATTTGAAACATTTACTTTATTGTAATTTCAATTCTTGTAACGACATTTCATTTTCTGATGCGTACTCAATAAAATTTGTTTTTATCATATAGTATTGTTTTCGTATTATAATATGTTGGTTTATTTGATATTAAGTCACATTTCACCCAGGCCCTAACTGGGGGTGTGATAATTAAAATGATGGAAATGAATGTTTATGATAAACTAATGAACTCACCAACCTTTTGGTTGACACTTGAAAGCATGTTTATTCTCAGGTTTGAAAGAAATCTTCCGCTGTGCATTTGCTCATTTAGAGATATTACTTGGAGTCATTCATGGCATATTTCAAAAGAAGTTGCATTCAAGTCATTGAGTTCAATAAAGATTATTATTAAGAAGATAACAGATTAAGTCATTTATAGATTGGATATATTATGAAAGGATATGCATACCTGTCAACTTTCAATGAAATGAAAGTTTGCCTTTTAAAAACGAATGCAATGTTTGTAAAACGTATCATTTAGATGTTAATACCTCGCGATGTAACCATATGTTATTGTATTCGTCCTTATGGATTAGGACGGGTCATTTCACAATGGACTGGGCCGATAGCTTTAAACGAGATTCAAGTGAAGTCTTTCGAGTGGGTATCAAAAAGATTGAGAAACAAAAAGATCGATTGGCTAACGTGGCTAAACGACCCGAGTGTGTATCTTAAATCGTAGTTCGCTTGATTATAGCATAGTTCTTTGTAATTTTATTCTCGGTGTTGCACTCTTAGCAACCCAGATATTGTAATATTGTGATCTTTGTTTTGATGGGGTGGTGTGGGGATAGATTGTGCATTGCAATTCTCCCTATATCGTTTCCTTGTGTTTTTTTTTAATAATATCCTACTTGTTTAGAAAAAGAAAAAGAAAAAAAAAAAAAAGTTACAGGCCATCAAACTTTATCTAATAAAAATTTAATCATATCCATATAAACTAAAGACCTCACTTTCAAATAAAACATGTGATATAGTTAAACAAAGCAAACCAAACAATTTTAAAAACTAAAAATTGTACATTTTTGCCAAGATGACAACATATGAAGAGCATGAAAATTAAACGAAATCTCGCACAGAGCCACAAATGATAATATTATCAAGTGAAAGTGAAAAAGGGTGAAGTAACAAAGAAGATAGAAAAATACAAAGATGAAGTCAAATGAATGAGTACATGCTTACAATGATGTGAAAAACAACGAATAAGTAAATGATTCACTTACTAATACTAATATTAACATTAACATTAACAAAAGAAATCGAACAACTACATACCCGAAACAGTCAAAACTCGGTATGTACTGCAATCGGTATCAATTTTAGATGAAAATTAGAAACACAGTAATATTATTCAAATGATATAAAATAACGTAAATAAAAAAAATTAGACTACAAATAGCCCTAAGATAAATAAGTGAAATGATAAACTTACAACATCATACAAATAGCCCTAGTAAACAAACATTCCAAGAAACTGTCTTTGTTTTTTCAAACAACATCAAGTTATTCACATATAAATGTCAATAAAAACATAATTTATAAAATAACATTCCTCACCTTCGCCATCATGCAATTTCAAATCTCAAAAGACTTTAAATACAAAATATAGTAGACCATACTACACATGGTGTGGATTTTATGGTGTTTTGAAAAATGCTATAATTATAATACCTTGGGAGGATTCTGAGTTATCGTATTGCTGCAAACGTAGTAGGCGAAATTGCATCTGGTATCTATCTTTGAGTCGGGTGATTGTAGTCACCTATATGAGAAACAAAATTATCGCAAAACTTAGAAATTGGTTTACCTTTAGATATAACATTGCTTGCACATTTATATCAACAACCATTTCAAAACACCAATTAAAGCACCAATGCGAAGCACCATCTAATTTTGTTGAAGAGCAATCTTGATTAGTCTTTAGTAAAGAAAAGATAAGTCAAACAAAACATGTAGGTGTTTTTTTAAGAAGCTTTGGAACCTCCATAGCCAAAGGCCCAAAGTATCATCCATAAATCCCTATCACTATATATAAAATTGTGAATGAAAATTAGCAACATCAAATATATAAGATATAGATGAAAAACATAGAATAACCAAAAAATATTAACATAGACAATTTAAGAAACACTTGGAGATGCACGGCTCTAGTCAACCAAAAAAATATTAACACGGCTCTAGTTTTTGAGTCAACCAAAAAATATTAACACGGCTCTACAAGCGTCGATTTATTGGCGACTTGACTGACTCTTAGAGCCTAAAGTAATTTTCAGGCAGGATTTAAAACCCATGAAAATTTGATTTTACCATTTTCATGGCGTCTCAATTTTATTTTTAATTTAATTTAATATTTTTAATATTTTTTTCCTACTTATTAGCCGGAGGTCCACTCGGAAGCAATCTCTCTATCCGTCGAATAGAGAAAGGGATGACTTTCTCTACTTTTGAGAGTGTTCTGTGTGGAGAAATGACTTGTCTTTATTCTCAGATAGGGTAAGGATTGTCTACATCTCAACTCCCCATACACCACTTATGTGGTATTGGGTTTTGTTGTTGTTGTTGTTGTTGTTGTTGTTGGAGGGCATTCAAACATAAGCATAATTTCATTAAAACGTTGCTTGTATTTCTTCGATCTTAAAAGCTAAGCGAAGAACATATATTAAAACTAATTCATCCATATTATCAATTAGAAGGGTTGATCTTAATAAAAGTATCTAAGATACCTAGTTGATGTTACCGGAACCATTGAATCGAAATATCCATGGTCATTTTACCAAATAAATTCGGCAAATAAACCCACATAATCATATTTTTTAGGGTTGCATTTACAGTAAGAAATTTAGAAAAAGAATCAAACTTGCTAGATGGAAAATGCTTACATGAATAGATAAGTTACAAATAGAAACTAAAGAGGCGTGCCAATCTGAAGAAACAAAACCACCAATCTTTCACTTTCAAAATTCACTTTTCATGCTTGAAGAAGGTTGGTAGATGAAAGCTGCAAAAGAAAACAGAAGAGCTAAAATTTGGTTTTGAATTCAAACGTTGTAGTAGAGTAATTGATTTTAAAAAACATAATTGAATAAGGAAGGCGGTGGCAAATGGTTGCATTAACTAAGGAGAAAGCCTGAAATTTTATTGATAAAAAAAAAACTTATTCTATTGTATAAAATTTCTTAATTTTTTTTAAATGTAATTAATATATTTAATGACATTATTAATATGTCTTAAATTTTTTCTATTTTTTTTTAATTTCTTTAAAGCTTAAGAAAGGCATATTAATGACATCATGTAATTAGCATTTTATTGGATAGTATAGATATAATTCTTTCTATAATTAATTCTATAGTATGATAACAAAAATCGACATAACCTTGCCACAATCCACTTTACTTAGAATTTTGTTTTATGTTGCATTGTGTTTACTAGTACAAAATAAAAAAGGTAATTGACATATTTCTCTAACGACGTTGGAGTATCTTTTTTCAGTTGACATTTTTTTATAGTCACACCTCTAAAGTATGTGTGTCATTTATGAAAATAGTAAAGAACGGTCTGGGGTTTGTGCGTTGCCGAAGAACGCCTTAGTCAACAAACTTCACACACGCTCTTTTATTTTATTTTTTTATTTAAAAGCAGCTTGAGACCAGACACATATGCGCGGCGCGCATATGTCTGCGCAACGCGCATATGTCTGCGCGACGCGCATATGTCTACGCGACGCGCTTTATAAAACAAAACAGGATCAGCCATTTTTTTTTAAAGGTAAACGCCAATTTTTCCAATAAGGTAAATTCCATTTTACCAATACCTATTTAACGACATGCAAAGTCAATGTACAATAATTGTATATAAGTTTACAAAATGGTTTCAACAACCCATACAACCCAACGGTGTAATTTCGACCCAAATATACATTTAGACGAGTTAGGACTCTATAACCCAACCTGATACCAAAAGCATAATTCTGGGGACTACCAAATCCCCATCCGCGTTCAAATATTCAAAAGCTACCCCATCGAGCCCAAGCGCTCCTACGCATCTAGTCTAGCAACTAGTTAGCTTCACAATTACAATACCTGTAAAAAGGTAAACAACGAGAGGGGTAAGCATAAAGCTTAGTGAATGCAATAATTATACATATACATATATAATCTACTTACTTGCAAACACTTACACAAATACCGCAATTATGCTAGCAATCTAATTAGCATACCATCGCAAAGTATAAAGCTAAAAGTCTCCAATTCCGCAAGCTAGCACGATCAATAGCATATAACCAATACAATATAATATGCTAAACTACAACGCACAACCATGGTTAACCAATAGCACAAGGGAATGGTACTCGCGAATGACCATCGGTGTTCACAACAACCATTAGTGTACAACAACATATATCACTAACCCCGGGGTAGTATCGTACGCCCGAACTTTAAACCCATCCGTCACGTAAAATGTGGTATCGAACGCCCGAACTTTAAACCTACACTTCACACCCACGCACACATATGATATGGTATCGAACGCCCGAACTTTAAACCCATATCACATGCCACACATGATGATGAGGTATCGAACGCCCGAACTTTAAACCCTCATCCCATGCCAACACGATGTGGTATCGCACGCCCGAACTTTAAACCCACATCGCATCCCACACAAGTAAATACATCATATACATACACGTATAATTATTTCACTCACCTTGAAAGCCCGCACAAGTCATGTATAACATGATCTCCGTCCTCAAATCCGAGCAAGTAACCACCTATAGCATACATAGGCACAAAATACACATAAATATACATTCTCTAAAAGAGAATCCGATACAATCATCACTTAGTCGAAGGATCACACCTTCTTCGCCAAAACCCGCCCATTTAACACCTAATAGGCACAAACTAATTACCACTTCCGGTGGTAATTCAAACCCATTCTACAATGTACAATTTAACCCAAATTATACTTTACACTAACTAGACCAACCTAAGTCTCGACACTAGATTACTACTTAGGTAGTGATCATTTCAAACGCCATTTACACCAAAACTACAACATGTGCAATATTGACCCATATTGCACTTGACCACATTTGACTTATGTTAAAAACATTACTTTGACCCGAAATCACTTCTCATGAGCGATTACTTACTAAAACATCATTTAACACTTAACACAATGTTTAAGCATCTATTTGACCAAAACTAGTGTCATCATTAACTTTGACCTAATTCAATTTACCCATTTTGACAAAAGTCACAAAAATGCCCATAATCACTAATGGCTAGTGATTATATTTCCAAAACACCAATTAACACTTAAACCAAGTATTTACATTCTTGATTCACCAAACTTGACTCAAAACTTAGTTTGACTACAATTCAAAGTCAACACCCATTTTGACCAACAACATGTTCTTAAGAACACCAAAATCACTAACAAGCTTACAATCTAGTGATTTAACACTCAAACCATGATAAATACTTCCAAATTCGTCATCAAACCCTAAACTCACAATAATCGGGTTTACTTACACAATACATACAACAAAACCCCCAATTTCATGAGAAATGGGGTTTATAACCCTAACTAGCTCAAACCCTAACCCCAAATCAAAATCAAAGTAATTAAAATCGAATCTAGGGTTTACCTCAACTCCAAAATCGAGCTAGTAACTAGAAACATCAAGAAGAACCAAGATCCACTCCAATTTGGGTAAAAACCACCACCATCTTCACCCATTCAAGCTTTCTCACTCTAGATCTCTCATCTCTCTCATCTCTCTCTCTCTAAAGTTTTGGTTGGTGAGACTAATGATGAAAATGAGGATAAGATAAGCTTGGAACCAATTTTGTGGCCAAAAACCCGGCCCTAAAGTGAAAAGACCACTTTGTCCCTTTTAAAACCCCTAAAAAAATGAATCTTGCTGTCAGCTACATTTGCGCGCCGCACATCCAAACGCGCGCCGCGCACTACCACTGAAAACGAAGGCATCCAGCTTTTCTGATTTTGAAGTTCAGGGACTAAGATTGACTGATTCTGATATAAATTCTGAAAATGCGTAAGTGTTAGGTTGACTTTTAGTGGCAGTTCCTGATGCACACATTTATTGACACTTTCAGAAATATTTTCTGATGCACAAAATTCAGGATCTTACATTAGGAAGCAATCTCTCTGCTCTCGAGTAGAGGGAGGGACAACCTTATCTAGTCGGGGGTTCTATACCTACAGGTGGAGTAGTGAATTCTTTCTAATCTAGGGTACGAGGAATGATTGTCTACAACCCACCTCCTCCATATCCTACATTCGTGGGATTAGGTATTGTTGTTGTTGTTGTTGTATAAGTAGCAAAACTAAGATGGTGCAAACTCAATGACTTTGTGGGTTTGAGAACAAACAAGAACATAAAATTGTGAGAACGCAGATGTTACACTACCTCTCAAATTAGAAACATTAGTAACTATTAATCATAAAAGAGACATAAAAACTGTACTTCTCAAATATCTAGCATCCTAAAAGATCAAAAAGTCCAGTTAAAAGATAAAAACTGTTGTAATATTAAAGTCAATATTGAATGACATTATTTTATATTATTATTACTGTTTCACCTAATCATCCAGTAGTATAAATAAGCAATTGAGTTGTAAGGATACATATGAATTACTTCAATAAATATTTCATATTCCTTTCTTCTCTAAATATTAGTAGTCTATAGTCAATAATCAAGTCATTAAAAGTAGTTATAAACTCCTAAATTATAACACGTTATCAGCACGAAGTGCTCCGTATAATAAAGGTTTATCTAAGCAAGCACAAGTCATTAATCAAGGTAAGAAATTCTTTAACGATATCTTCTATTATTTATTAGTAAGGTAAATATTATTATTATCATAAGTAAAATTATATTTCTGTAATCAAACTTTTATTAACTTCACTAACATTTATATTTATGTTATTTAAGTTATATATGGTCGGTTATACCGCCTGAATTATATTTATGTAATCTAACTTTTATTAACTTGACTAACATTTATATTTATGTCATTTAAGTTATATATGGTCGGTTATACTGCCTGAATTATATTTATGTAATCTAACTTTTATTAACTCCACTAACATTTATATTTATGTTATTTAAGTTATATATGGTCGGTTATACCGCCTGAATTATATTTCTATAATCTAACTCTTATTAACTTCACTAACATTTATATTTATGTTATCTAACATTTATGATTACTTATGCAATTAATCATTATTTATTTCATGCATACTAATGTTTATTCTTAAAATTTATTATTTATGCATAATATGTTTATTCTCTTAATCTTCTTATTTATACTAAACGTATTTATACTAAATGTATTTATAGTAATCATATTTGTACTAATAAAATTCTTTTATTAAAATTATTATTAATACAACGAGTACATAACAGTCGTTAACGTCAACTAACGACGTTACAACGGTCATATATACATAACGGTTGTTAACGTCAACTGACGACGTTACAACGACTATATTTTTCAAATATAAAACAAACATCTCCGTTTTTCACATTTTCACAAATCAATCTTCATTTTCTCAGATTACCACTCTCAATAAAAAAAAAGTTTTTTGTAAAGATGATTAACACAAGGATGATTTTTCCTATTGCATTGGTCATACTAACTATCATCATTATTGCTAATATACCACCGGGTGAACCTATATTCTATCCTGTTCTTGTGATTTTATCATTTGTAATCATGCCATTACTCTGTTGCTTGCTACTTATGAATTTAAAATGATTCTAATTTCATTTTATTATTTGTCTATGAATAGAAGTTGATTATGATTATGATTTATGTTGTTCATCTTTTTGATAATAGAAAATGTCGAATTTGAAAAGGCTTAAATTTGCTCCTTTAGAATCAAGTGGGAACAACTACTTAACATGGGTTATGAATGTAGAAAAATATCTCGAATCAATCGGTATTTTAGAAACCCTGAATGAAAATAACAATTGTTCTGAACAAGAGAAAGCAATAGCAAGTATTTTTCTTAGCAAACATATTGACGAGTCCTTAGAATCTACATATTATATGATCGAAGATCCAAGTGTATTATGGAAAATACTCAAAGATAGATACGATATTAATTATCAAGAAATAACGGTGATCCATGAAAGAATAAAATTAAAAATGTTAGTAGACGCTCTTATAAGAATCCCGGAGATTCTTATTAATGATCTGGTAACGTGGATCATCAGTCTAGTATTTCTTGAATTCATGAACATCTTGTTTATCTCTACAAATAAGTCCCAAAAGAAAAGAAAACGAGAGTGAATCTGTTGAAAAATCTTGATTAAATAAACCCTGAGCTACCTTGAGACTTGAATGGTTTAAATTTTCTAAGATGCCTAGCTTGTTATGTATCACTCATAAATAAATGATTTTAGACCATAACACATATGTTTATTAAGTGTTATCTTTTATATACTTCAGATTGTAACTTGTTTGCAGGTAATATAATTTGATTATCTTGCTGAAATATAACTCATTATTTGCTTATCTTATTTGAAGTTTTAGTATGAATCCTGCTGAAATACAACATCAATTAAATGGTAAAGACCTATGTATTGCGGATAGTGGTAACATACACACTATGATCAAATCTAAGAAATATTTCATTGATTTAAATCAAATGAATGAATTATAAATACTATATCAGGTCTTGCAAACTTGATATAAGGAACGGAAAAGGAAAAATTCATATTACCAAATGGTACGAATTTTCTGATAAACAATGCTTTGTTTTCTCCCAAATCAAAGAGAAATTTGTTAAGTTTCTCTGATATATATCATAATGGATATGATTATCAGTCAACGATAACCGGAAATGATAAATACCTATGTAGCACCTAAAAGCGCATATGATGAAAAGCGCAGCGCATATGATAAAAAGCGCATATGATGAAAAGCGCAGCGCATATGATTAAAAACGCATATGATAAAAGGCGCATATGATGAAAAGCGCAGCGCATATGATAAAAAGCGCAGCGCATATAATTAAAAGCGCATATGGTGAAAAGGATATATGATTAAAAGCGCATATGGTGATTAATGAAAAGCACATATGGTGATTAATGAAAAGCACATATGGTGATTAATGAAAAGAATATTGAGAAAGAATCACCAATGTTTCTTGAAAGAATTCAAGGTTATATATATGGACCAATTCATCCATCATGTGGACCATTTTTGATATTTCATGGTTCTAATAGACGCATCTAGCGGATGGTCTCATGTTTGTGTGTTATCAAGCCGTAATATGGCATTTGCAAAGTTTCTTGCACAAATTATTAAATTGAGAACACATTATTCTGATTACACCATTAAAATGATGAGACTTGATAATGATGGTGAGTTAACATCTCAAGCATTTAATGATTATTATATGTCTACAGGGATTGTTGTTGAACATCCAGTTGCTCATTTGCATACACAAAATTGGTTTAACTGAATCAATAGATAAACGCTTGAAGCTAATAACTAGACAATTGATAATGAGTACAAAACTCTCAATATTAATATGGGGACATGTAAATTTACATGATGCGACATTAATTCGCATTAAACCAAGTGCAAATCATAAATATTCTCCATTACCAACTTAATTTTGGTCGAGAGCCAAATATTTTTCATCTTAGAACATTTGGTTGTGCAGCGTATTTTTAATTGCACCACCAAAACAAATGGTTCCTCAAAGAAGGATTGAAATATATGTTGGATATGAAACATCTTCAATCATAAGATATATTGAATCCATGACGGGTGATGTTTTTTTTACAGCACATTTTTGCTGATTGTCATTTTAATGAAAAATTGTTCCCTAGATTAGGGGGAGAAATAAAAAATAAAATAAAATGATGTTTCATGATGTGAACATCAATTAAGGTATCTTGATACTCGCACAAAAAAATGCGAAACAAAAAATTAAAAAACTAATAATGCATATGCAAGAACTTGCGAATAAATTGACCGATGCATTTACAAATGCAACAAGAGTGACTAAATCATATATATCAGCAGTAAATGCTCTAGCAAGAACTGAAATTCCAAAATCTGACAATAATGTCACTCACGAGTCTTTTGTCACGTCTGAAACGTGGAAGACAAATTAGTTCCAAAAAATAAAAAACCTCGAAAAGGAAAATCAGCTGAGCTGATAATGAGGTAAAAAAAAGGTGTTTAAGAAGAACCACAAATCAATATTACTTCTGCAGAGGATATTGAAGATGTAAATACATAAATTGCAATAAATTATGCAATATTATGGAACCGAAACAAAATGACAAATATTGATTTTTCATATAATCTTACAATGACATCATGAATAAAGATGATGACCTGGAACCAAAATCTGTCATTGCATGTCAAAATAGACATGATTGGAAAAGAGCAATACGAGCTGAATTTGAATCGCTCAATAAAAGAAAAGTTTTCGGATCTATCGTTCTCACACCTAAAGATGTGAAACGTATGGAATACAAATAAATTTTTATCCGAAAAAGAAATGACAAAAATGAAGTTACAAGGTAAAGCTAGATTTGTAACTCAAGATTTCTCCCAAAGACCAGAAATTGATTATGATGAAACTTAATCTCCTGTTATGGATGAAATTACTTAATCAGCCTGACAGTTTCTAAAAATTTAGAAATGCATCTCATGGATGTTATTACTACTTATTTAAATGAATCACTTGATAGTGATAATGAAGGGTTAAGGTATTAGAAGCATCAAATGCAAAACTCAATGAAATGTATTCGATTAAATTACAAAGATCTTTATATGGGTTGAAGCAATCGAGTCGTATGTGGTATAACTGATTAAGTGAATACTTGATAAGCAAATGGTATGCAAATAATCCTATTTGCCCATGTGTTTTCATTAAGAAAACAACAATCGGATATGTGATCATATTTGTTTATGTTGATGATCTTAAGATCATAAGGACAAATAAAGAGATCCATAAACCATTCAACTTCTAAAAGAAAGAAATTAAAATAAAAGATCGTAAGATCTCGGAAAAATCAAGTATTGCCTTGGTTTACAAATTGAGCATATGCCTGATGGTTTACTTGTACATCACACAACATATACTGAAAAGTTTTTTGAAACGTTTCAATATGGACAAGGAAAAACCATTAAGTACTCCTATGGTTGTTAAATCACTAAATGTTGAAGCTGATCCATTTCGTCCATGTGAAGATCATGAAAATATCCTGGGACCAGAAGTACCATATCTTAGTGAAATTGGAGCTCTTATGTATCTTACAAATTGTACAAGACCTGACATTTCTTTTGCAGTTAATTTGTTGGCAAGGTTCAGCTCAGCTCCTACCAAAAGACACTGGAATGGGATCAAACACATATTTCGATACCTTCAAGGAACTACTGATTTAAGATTATTTTATTCTAACAAATCAAAACAAGATTTGGTTGGTTATGCAGATGCAGGTTATTTATCTGATCTACATAAAGCTAAATCTAAAAATGGATATGTATTCCTAAATGGAGGTACTGCAATATCATGACGTTCTAAAAAACAAACACTTGTTGCAACATCATCAAATCATGCGGAAGTGATTGCATTACATGAAGCTACTCGGGAATGTTTTTGGTCGAGATCAATGACACAACTCATTACTGATTCTTGTGGATTAGAACGTGATAAAAGTCTAACAATTATGTATGAAGATAATGCAGCTTGCATAGTATAAATGAAAGAAGAGTATCAAAAGTGGCAGAACAAAACATAAATGCAGACAAGATGCTAAAGCCATAGACGGTCTTAGCGGTCATAAGTTTGATGGGAAAGAACGGTATGTAGGTAAAGCTTAGAAAAAGACTGAAAGGGAATAGGAATTAAAACAACGTTGAGCTAACCATGAAGGAGACTGTAGACAAATCACACGGGCTAAACTTGTACATAAAAGATTTAGATGATACAGTTTCAGATGAAAATCTCAGATTCTTTTCATATACTCAAGATCTCATAAAGGCCAACCAGATTGAAATGAGATACGTTCAATCAACAACTCTGCTGATCTTTATACCAAAGCACTGTCAACTGCTATTTTCAGAACACACGTTCACAATATTGGCATGAGTCAAGTTCAAAGAATGTGACGACTCAACGATGTCTGCTTGAGGAGGAGTCAACTTTATACTGCACCCTTTTTCCCTTAGCTAAAGTTTTTATCCCACTGGGTTTTTCTTTAGCAAGGTTTTTAATGAGGCAGTACTACTGGTTGCTCTCTTAATAAAATTGTCATCCAAGGGTGAGTTTTGTAATATTAAAGTCAATATTGGATGACATTATTTTATATTATTATTACTGTTTCACCTAATCATCCGATAGTATAAATAAGCAATTTGGTTGTAAGGATACATATGAATTACTTCAATAAATATTTCATATTCCTTTCTTCTCTAAATATTAGTAGTCTATAGTCGATAACAAGTCACTACAAGTAGTTATAAACTCCTAAATTATAACAAAAACAACAATATGTTGCTTTTAGCCATCAATATTTCTTAGCCAAAATTTTTAACATCGAACCATATATGTTGGTGAATATCTTTGAAACTTGTAATAATGACAGGTTTTGAGTATCTAAGTTGCAGTCTTATACACAAAAGTGAGGAAACCAAGTCATGCTTAATCCAAACATTAACTTTAACTCGAACTACATAGAGAGAACTAGAGTATGCTTCACCGAGTATTGAAATTTGTGCACCCTACAAGCCATTGATGACTGAGTATAAAAGTAAACTGCTTACTCGGATACTACAAAGTGGGAACTATTCGACCTATTTCCCTAAAAATAGCCACTACTAAGCAGACTATCCACTAAGGCAGTAACAATGCTCAAAATGGTTGTTGCTTATCGGATACCTCACATCTAACCTTGACCGAAACATCTAACCACTCATCACCTTTCCCTCGCCAAAAATCTAGAAATTGGAAAAACAAGGTCACGAGATTCACCATTACCTTACCTAACATCTTGGAAAAAGACAAGACCAACGATACTACATCTATAATATTGGCTTTGAAATCATAGCCACTGCAACACCAATAAAAAAAGGCTAAGAAATATTTATAAAGTTGGATAACATTGTGTAATTAAAGAAGATTGAAAATGTAAACCAAAGCAACATTACATTATCATAATAAGTCCAACGGTTATTCATGATGTAAAGTGATCTGAAACAAAATAGCATTCAACTTTCAACCATCAGTAGGACTTTCAGGATCATCTAGACGCTCAACAATGATTTCTACCACATCTGATGCTCGTGGGGTGTCTGAGAGAACTCTTAACATCTCTGTCTCTGCATCCTTATCGATTGAATAATTAAGGAGTATATTCACCTCCTTTAGCATTGGTGACCTGGCCAATATCAACTTCAAAAACTCTAACTCAGGTATCGTGTCAGCAACAAACAACTCTAATTCCTTCAAATGCTCCAACCAAATATCCAAATACTCTTTCTCCGTAAGGGAGTCTATCCCCGATTTTTCACCAGAATAATGAAAACTCTACATGAAGTGTAAGTTAGTATAATTTGGCATAAGAACCAAAGCAAACCAGTTACAATAATATTGATGTTAGCTACCTGTAGATTAAGTTTTTCCAAATTCGGCGAGTTCCTCATTAAGAAGACGACAAAAGGCCATATCGGCCGGTGAAACATTGAGAAAGTAAATGTGCGTATTTGAGGTGGACTAATGGGGTTGGAAGCTCTCGTAAAGACGACTTGAATAACAAAACCAAAATAAATGTTGAAACGGTCCAGAGTTTCTCTTTTTCAAGTTAAAAAGGTTGTATACAGATAAAAATATTACCCAATTGCTATTAAAGTGCAGAATGGCAAGATAGAGATGTTCAATTGCAGGTATATACCCAAATAGATCACACATTGGCGCACGACTAAATGCATACCTGTAATCGGATTGGACCTGCAACAACTTAAAATATTCAGATAAATTACAAAAGCCTATGAGGATTGATATTCTAGTAGTAACTTACCAAACTGAAGCTTTTGAGTAATGGAGATTTGGATACAATATGTAGAATCTGTTCTCCAGTGATGTCTACATTGTTGAGGAATAAACTTGTAAGCATACCAAATCCATCAACTATTGGCTGATGATGTTCAAGATTACAATGTTGGAGATAGAGGTCAGTCAACTGATGAAACGAGAAGAAAGATAAGGGTAACTCATATGTACTGTTGTAACCATTCAATTCAAGTGTCAATTTCTTGACAGTATTCTTCCTCGACAAATAAGTAATAATTTGGTCGAGTTCAACACATTTGTAATTTGATTTCATGGAAAGGGAGAACTCTATTATTGAACCATGATGCATTAACAGAACTTGGTGTATAGCATAAAAAAACTTATATTTCCCGGTCAACACTTCATTTTCGGTATTTTCTTCGTCATCTTCTTCCCTTTCAATATTTTCTTCGTCCTCTTCTTCCCGATGTTTTTCTTTTAATTTATTAAACATATCTTCCTCATTAAACACAAGTTTAGGAATTTTGTTCCAACTATACCTCCATTTCTTTGAGAGGATGCTCGTCGTGACTGCATCTCTTATTGGTACTAAACAGAGAATGGTTTCTATTATGATTTCAGGAAGGCCGCTAATTATATCCGAAGACGAATGTTTAGGTTTCATCTCGGCACAATGGTGTCATAGATCAATACTAAAGAAATTCTGCAAACAACAAGTTACTGTAAAATCAAATTAAAGATGAATTTGTTGAATACACACAACATAAACAAAACAAAACACTTAAGGAACTAGTAATCCATACATATAAGCAGTGTTATAAATCTCCTTATTTCTCCCCGAGATCTCGTTTTTAGAAGGCAACCGAGACGATATGTCCATCTCCCGAGATTTCCCGGTCAACGGGGTCAAACTTGGTCAAAGCCACGATTTATCGGATTTTCTTGTAAAATTCTCGTAATTGCTCATATTTTCTCACTCATTTCTCGAATTTTATTGTAAAATCTAGTAAAAATGTATGTAAATATACATATACATATATTTATTTATATCTATGAATTTATACTAAAAAAACTAAAAAGTCAATGTAAGTCAACGTCCGAGATCTCCCCGAGATTTTTCCGAGATGCCAAGATCTCCTCAAAAATGTCCAAATGAGATCTCCCCGAGATCCGAGTTCTCCCACCTTGCATATAAGTCAAGAGTTCATAAAATCGGGGATGAAATTATGGTACCAACAGACAAACCTTACTAGTACCTATCCAATTCATACATGAAAATCAGTTCCACTACGGCACGGTTCACTGACTTATACGATATGATTATAAAAATACCAGTTTTTTAGTTAAAATAAGTTTCTAAAGTCACTTATGTATAGTTTGACTTCATTTACGTTTTGTTCAAAACACTCAGCCTAACAATATCTAAAAGGTACTATATGGACGGGATGGTATTCAGTTAGCATATTTTCAACTTTTCCCCAACGGTACAAGAACAAAATATTTATGTATGATTTTTATCACTGATGAATGATTGAAGCGTAATATCAACAATCTTTCAATTAACAAAGAGAACAAAATAGGTGCATGAGAGTGCATATGTGTGTAATTATAAAATTTTTCATACAAACAGAGCGTGTGTTGTTTCTTTCACCGCGAATGCTTGAAACGTAATATAAAAAATCTTCAATCAACAAATAAAAATGACATAGTATCATATAGTCGTATGTACATTAATTGATAAAACAGAATAGGTATAAAGAACAAAAACGAAAGGGATAGAGAGATTATCTCTGAATCGAGACAAAGAAAAGGTTAAATCAATAAACCCTAGCTTTTTTACAGTCATGAAAATGGAAGATACCTGACACGTAGCAACGTTAAGTCGAATAAACCCTAGCTTTTACGGTGATGGAAATGGTGTGTAAAACCAGCTCTTTTTACTTAATACACAGCTTTGGTCCCTATACTATATATTAAGTAGCACCTTTGCTCATTTATTTTCTAAAAATTTTATCATCATCATACTAATAAAAAAAAGGGAAAAGCTAACTCTTGTACGCACGTGTTTAATTAATTCAAAGTTTTCATGAATATAAAAAAATATACTACCTTTTTTTTAGAAAAGTAAATCAATTTTATTACTTTGCAAAGGTTACAAAGGGATCCTAAGCATGTGAGACCATGCTTCTATACAAATGCATCGAACTATAACACAGGCCCTATGTATATACGAGACTATAAAATGGAGGGGAAATGGTCCGAAAAAGTAACATAAGTTACTCAATTTGACAATCAAGGTAACCCCCAATTTTGCTAAGTCAAAAAATAATTGCAAATTAATTTATGCTCGCAAAAAGAATTGCGTGTTAAAATTTTTTAAATTGAGGTAATATTCAATGAATACAAAATCTAAAATCAAGAATTACTTCAAATTGAGACTTGGAATACATTGAATTAATTCGTAATTTTAGAATTTTTGTTCATTGAATATTACCTCAATTTTAAAAAAATTTGAACACTCAAGCCTTTTTGCGAGCAAAAATTAAATTGCAATCCGTTTTAGGCTTAGTCAAATTGGGAGTTACCTTGATTGTTAAATTGGGTAACTTAGATTACTTTTTCGGGTCATTTGTCCTAAAATGAATGCAAGAACAGGAGACAAGAAACGAGGAGCAAAGAGACTAGCACACCCCACTTCAATTAGCCATGATCATCATAGGTGCTTGGATTAATAAGCCATTGGTTCCATTCCATTGTAGACTTCCTTTATCTTCTCGAAATCTTTGATTTGAACTTCATATAACGCCATCGTACTGTGACGACACGGAAATTTCCGACCAAATTTAAACTTTGATCTTTATATGTTTCCGACACGATAAGCAAAGTTTGTTAAGTTAAATCTTAAGAATTTTAAACTATGTTCATACATCCATTTAACCTCGACCAATTCTCGATGATTCACGAACCATTAAATGAACATATATGATTAAGTATGTATATGTGTATATATATTATAACTTGAAAACGTCAACAAAATAGTTAAACGAATAATACTTTACATGAACGTACTTTGTTTCAATACAAGTTATTATAGTTATCAACAAGATTAAAAGATAATATCAAATGTGATTAATCAGATACATTGAATTATGATTACGAGTCCCTGTTATGAGGTCCACATTGATTTGAGAAATCTTTCCATTTTAACGATATTCGGAAAATGATAAAGTAATTTGTATGTAAGAACAAAGGTGTTTCTAATCGAAAATTAGACAAAAGTTAGTGGAAGACTAAATTACATAATAATTGATTTAGTTCAAAATGCTTTACGATATAATAGAATTCGATTATTTAAGATGTCTTTGATTAAATAACGTAAGATGGAATATTGGTTGTAGATAACTTACAACGTGTATTTAAAACGTGTTTACAAATATTGAAGATACATATATAGATTCAAATTAAGTAACACTTGATTGATAATTAGATATGTCATCTAGGACGTTTGATAAACGTAGGCGCATAGATGGAGTACGCCAAAATAAGTTTTAAAGTATAAACGACAAGTATTATTTTATTTTCTAAATAAAATTTAAAACGCACTTTGAAATATAATTGATTTTTAAAGACTAAATATTATATTATTAAATAAATGTTTCAAACATATATATTAAAAATTCTAAATATAAATATATATATATATATATATATATATATATATATATATATATATATATATATATATTAACTTAGTCATAAAACGTCTCGAATTAAAATAATATATTTTGATAAACAACGAACCCCTGATTTATAGAAGCAAATGACCACAACACTCAAAAATATAAGTTACATTTCTTATAATATGATTCATTGACATTTAAGTCTAATTTTTGTAAAAGGTACACGTCGCGTAACGTAAAAGGCTAGTTTTCTAAACGTACGAAAGTGCGCTCGAAAAACCGAAAGTGGTACATGAGTCGTGAGACCACGACCGCGTCATTTTTGTAAAAATTATATTTTTACTATGATCGTAAATATAATATAATATTTAATTAATTCTAAAGATTAAATATAATAAATATTAAATAACATATAAAAGTTATGTATGTGTAATATAAACGTGAGTGTCGGCAGGAGAAAAGAGAAAAGAAGTGCATATGAGCTGTATTACTAACTCATGCAATCTCATGACTATTTGGGACACGACCAATCTATAAAATCCAATTCATTTCACTCGGATTACACACACATATATCTTATTACTCCGTATACATTTATATTTATATTATTATTATTAATAGTAATTAATATTAATATTAATATTAAGATTGTTATTAATCTTAACTAGTAATATTAAAGTTATTATTCTTAGTGTTATACATAAAATACTACGACGAGGTTCTGCTCGCGTGTTTTCCAAAACGGTTTTTATGAGCGGGATAGAGCTAAGGAAATTATGGGTTATAGCTATGGAGGTTATTATGGATCATGGGTATGCTCATGAGGTCAATCTAGTGTTTATCATCTTCGTCGCGTCTACGTACCTTTCATGCAATATTGAATCTCAATATTGATACGTGAGCACTCATAACTTAACTTATATATATTAATAGTGTATCCCTGACTAGTGCTCGAGTATTTAGGATTATGCATTCTTGTACTTTTGATATTACCCTTAGTTAGGTTATGTTGAATCTCGAATTAGTTACACCTACGGTTGAGATAAGGTATAAGATATGCATATCATTAGAAAGCTAGCGGAAAATTAAGAACTTTTCCTTTAGATGTCGAATAGTTTCGATGAACGGATTAGAAGTTATAGCCAATTGAATTTTTGATATTATTATTAAAAATGATTATTATTATCGTCGTTATTATCGTCGTTCTTGTTTTTATCAAATTACTATTATTATGATTATTATTATTATTATTATTCTTATTATTATTATTATTATTATTATTATTATTATTATTATTATTATTATTATTATTATTATTATTATTATTATTATTATTATTATTAGTACCATTATCAATCAAAAGTATTATCATTAAAAAAATTGTTATTTTTATTATTATTACTAACGTTATTATCGTTAAAGTTATAATTAAGTATTATCATTAATATTATTATAATATTTATTATCATTAGGATTATTACAATTAAAAACTACTAATAGTAACACCTAATTATTATGATTACTATTATTATCATTAATATGAACATGATATAAAAGACGATTAAAAACTATTAAACGAATCAATTAGGAAATAATGAGTATAAGTATCATGATGAAATTAAAATATTGTAAGATATTGATTTAGATAAAAATTAGCGTTCTTATTATTTTTATCATTTTATTATTATTAAAAGTATTATTAATATTTTTACTAAAAATATCATTTATAATAGAAATGTCATTATTATTATAAAATATCATTAATATTACCATTTTTAAATAAAATTATTATTTTAAAGTTAATACTAAAAAGTATCATAAATATTAAAGTTATCATAATTCTATCATAATATCACTTTTAGTAAATAAAAATATTGATATCTTTATTAATAGAATAATAAGAATTATTATTACAAAATAAATACAACTTTTACTTAATATTATTATCAATGATATTTTACCAAATAAATATGTAACACAAAGATATTTTATTACGTATAATATAATTACCTTATTAAAACCTATCATAATATTTTTATGATATTAAATGAACTTTATAAATTTTATTATTTAAGATATATAAAAGTATATTATTATATAAAATTTTATTTATTAATAAATCAATTATATTATTTACTCTAACAAATTTTTTAAAAATATTTAAAAATATAAAACGACGATATTTAAACTATATAATAATCATGTATAAATTTTGGAAATCATTTGAGTTAAATTGACTTTTAGTGACTTTTGCATATTAGACTCGAGCATTAGGATTGTGGTACACTATGACATAACCTAAATTGTTAGACAAATTTTAACCAACATATAAATATATATAATTAATATAGGTTCGTGAATCCAAGGCCAACCCTACACTTGTTCAATGATGTTATATGTATTTTTACTGCAAAATACAGTATGGTGAGTTTCATTTGCCTTTTTACCCTTTATATTTTTGGGCTGAGAATACATGCGCAATTTTTATAACTGCTTTACGAAATAGACACAAGTAATCGAAACTGCATTCTATGATAGAATTATATGGGATTGGGATTGGTTATTATGACACGTATTATCACCGGTTTATTTGGTTAGAGTGAATGAGCTCCCGAGCCTGGTGGATGGTTTATTACTTATGATATTTTGGCACCGGTTGTCCTATATTTTATATACATGTGTTCAGCCGTGGGGGAGTAAAGACCGGCACAGAGGTTCTATATTTTGAAGGCACATGTATTCAGCCGTGGGGTGTAAGACCGGCACAGATGGTTACTATTATATTTTGAATCTCCACCAGGTGTTCTTCATATGAATGATATTTTTGTACAGTTGGAATGGGACTTCTGTACATTGTATTATAATATTTAAAATCTTGTGGTCTATTAAAATGATGGAAATGAATGACTTAGATAAACTAATGAACTCACCAACCTTTTGGTTGACACTTTTAAGCATGTTTATTCTCAGGTTTGAAAGAAATCTTCCGTTGTGCATTAACTCATATTAAGGATATTACTTGGAGTCCTTCATGACATATTTCAAAAGACGTTGCATTCTAGTCCTTGAAGTTCATTAGAGATTATTAATAAGTAAATGACAGTTTAGGTCATTTATAGTTTGGATATTATGAAATGGTATGCACACCTGTCAACCTTCGATGAAATGAAAGTTTGTATTTTAAAAACGAATGCAATGTTTGTAAAATCATATAGAGGTCAAATACCTCGCAATGTAACCAACTATTGTGATTCATTTGTAATCGATATGGACTTCGTCCGGATGGATTAGAAAGGGTCCTTTCAGTTGGTATCAGAGCGGTGGTCTTAGCAAACCAGGTCTGCATTAGTGTGTCTAACTGATAAGTCGTTAGGATGCATTAGTGAGTCTGGACTTCGACCGTGTCTGCATGTCAAAAGTTTTGCTTATAATTTTGTGTCGAAAATCATCTACTTACCATCCTTAGGAAACTATCTGCTTATCATTCTTAGTCTAGACACGTCTTGCTGCATTAATTGCATGACTAGTGTATAGACAAAATTCATATCTTAGCATATCTGTTACTGTATACTTTGCCTGACGTACTCCGTAAATTCCTCCGTGATTTACGAAATCTTCTGTTCTATATATATGGACATTCTATGTAATTAGAATACCATTCAATATTCGAAAATCAATTCATATCGAAAAATCCTTTATTCAATCGTACGAAATGGAATTCATCATTAGTTCAAGTTCCTCAGATTCCGAAATGGAATCCCACTCAAGCTCCGAAAGTAGCGTGACCGGAATGGATCAACCAATCAGTCATCACCTATTCTGGATGAATTGGGGATGGATTCGTAGCCTCCTCAATCATTGGAGATAAGAGGAAGGTGATCCTTTCCATTCACCACATTGCCCTCTTGGAGAAGAACCTGA
The DNA here is from genome assembly GCF_046630445.1 of Rutidosis leptorrhynchoides. Classification (NCBI taxonomy): domain Eukaryota; kingdom Viridiplantae; phylum Streptophyta; class Magnoliopsida; order Asterales; family Asteraceae; genus Rutidosis; species Rutidosis leptorrhynchoides. Next base: position 255,776,605 of record NC_092339.1, read on the forward strand.
AGCACTTACCGGCGAACCAGTCTGAAACACCATTTTCTCTCTCATTTCCAGAGTATCTCATCATGATTATATACTACATCAAATTTTAGATTTTATTTATCCACTCGTTCGAACCGACAATCATCCCGGTGTAATAGAAGAAGTCAACGAGCTTCGCGCTCGGGTAGTGGCTTTAGAGAACATGGTGCAAAGGTTACAAACACCAGCAACAGCATCAGCAGCATAACCAGTACCACCATCATCAACGCCAACAGTACCATTACCACCCCCAACCACAACCGCGTCGTAAACTGTAACACCCTAGGCAAATCCCACATCGCCCACATACATGAGTGATCATGGGATTATAAGGTAATACCCACGCTTAAAATGACACAACGCGTTTTGGGATCACAGGCTGAGCAGAAGTGCGAGTACATTGTGGTTAAGCGTGCTCGGGCGAGAGCACTACCAGGATGGGTGACCTCCTGGGAAAGTGCTTCTCGTGTGTGATCGCCAAGAAAAAGCCGTGCGCCTGCGGGCAAAGCGGACAATATTGTGGTCATGTTAAGCTGGGGTGTTACAGAATGGTATCAGAGCCACTCATGTGCCGTTGGGGGTGGTGGGGCAAACCTCATCGAGGACGATGAGTCCCTGAGGGGGGGTGAATGTAACACCCTAGGCAAATCCCACATCGCCCACATACATGAGTGATCATGGGATTATAAGGTAATACCCACGCTTAAAATGACACAACGCGTTTTGGGATCACAGGCTGAGCAGAAGTGCGAGTACATTGTGGTTAAGCGTGCTCGGGCGAGAGCACTACCAGGATGGGTGACCTCCTGGGAAAGTGCTTCTCGTGTGTGATCGCCAAGAAAAAGCCGTGCGCCTGCGGGCAAAGCGGACAATATTGTGGTCATGTTAAGCTGGGGTGTTACATAAACCTGAACTTCACAATCTGTTCCACGAGCATCAATGTCATAAGCTCTATAGATAACAAGGAAGGCCAACAGCAACAAACGACGAAGTTTTGATTCATAACTTCATTGGAAAAGCATTCTGCAGCGATTATATGATCTCTAAAGTCTTAGAGATTATCCATTCTAGCCCTAACCATAAATCAGATGAGTGAACTAAAATGATAGAAGGAAGAGTAGAAACCCTGACAAGAAGGATGCATGATTTTCAAGCTAGATTTGCTTTACCAACAGCATCAATAGTACCGGCACAGTCAGTGCCATCAGCATCGTCAAAATCAGCAGCACCTATGACATCACAAGCTCCGCTAGTTCAAGAATCACTGTGGACATTGTTACGAATCAACAACGAGTATGTTATATCAACGAGTTATGAAGAATTAACTCCTTTCCACTGAAGGATTTATATGTATATCTTATATATATATAAATCTTTAAATCAAAACAAATCTTTCCGTACTAAGCTATCGTGTGTGAATCTTAACTACTCGGTTAATTCAAATTACTAATATGCAATGATGTGCATCCTTCACGACTTAACCATCGTTAGTTACAATCTCTGTTTTAATTCAATGAATTCCAGTTCATAATAAATCAAGTGTATTATTCAAATATATATTTGATTTTGCACTTTCATCATCGATGTACTTGAAATTTTTCCGATAACATCATTCGTACCTTGTGAAATTCACAAGAATTTCACGAACGCCAATATCATGCAAAGTATTGACTCATAATTTCAATTACATTGAAGAAATACTAAATTGGTAGGGATTATTCAAATCTAAATTCAACCAAAAATCGAATGAGTTTATTTTAGTATTAACTCATTAAAATCTATATTACATCTGAAGAAAATATACACATAAATATTTTCATAAAGATTGTAATAAAATTCTTGTGTACAAAATATTAATTGTGAAATTTTTTTAACGGGTAGGTAATACCCGAGAGATATATATATGAATTCACAATTAAATGTTACATTCTTCGAATCTGATTCAGCAAATTATCCATTATACTCCCTATTTTCACAACGATATGCATTCTTTCGTAAGGATCAAAGCAACCATTCGCATCCAAATTAGATTACATATTCTGATTTTGACAAATCAAAATCCAAGTCGAGATATAACCGATATCATCATTCTTAGATTCCTATATCTTTCGAAGCTATACTTTGACTTCAAAACTGTGCTAGAACATCATATGTATATCAACGATTACAAACTGTGTTCAAACCCTCTGAAATTCCTGAAGATACTTCAAATAATGAGCAATTGAGATGATGATCCAACCACATATTACCCACAGTTATATACCTGAAAAACTCTCGAAACCAAAGTCATAGTTTAACATGTACCCACGGCATATCCTTTGGCATTTATTAGCAAAAATAACCTTACGATTTCTTTTCAAAATAGCAAATTTTGTCACAGCTCCAACAAGTCAACTTCGATTTTTCGGTCAGACTAACCTTATTATAACCTTGTGATATACGTTATCGTTACCGGGGAACCATTTATGTTCCACCACATTATCAGCAGATGTACCAACAACTTCATTATCCTCTAACTTTAGTCTCTCCGAAAAGTCATTATATTTATTTATTAAAACCCTATCATATACTCATCCGCGTCTTGTAAAAAGAATTGCCACGCCAATTACCGGGAATCAGCAATCAGTATTTTGAAATCTCGCAGCGTTCTACTTCAACAGTTATATATACACATATAACGTCTACCTTCAAGACTTGCAGATTGCGAATGTGAAGTTTCTGAAAAACACCCCAAATCTACGAATCAGATCTCCGAATTTTGGAAAAGCTGAATGAAACAGCAGAAACTGTTGACGATAGTAACAGTAAAAAGTTTGATGATAAAGAATAGTGTGTTGGTAGAGCTCAGAAAAAGAGAAGAATTGAAACTGGAAAACGAATTGAGCCAAATATGAAGAAGGCTGTAGGCAAATCACAAAGACGGAACCTACCTTCAAAGAATCCAAATGATTCAGTGTTTGCTGAAGTTATGATCGAATACCTTACCCCTGACTCTATACCCTTGTGGATGATATTCTTCATCATCCTCTGATCTTAGATATTGTAAGATATCATCATATCTTTCATTATAAATATCCTCCATATTTCTGAAGATATTTTCATAGCCATTCTTATCTGAAATCATTTATCTCTTCGCGTTATCTGTGTTACATTATAAAAGAAACTATTTTAGTTTCTAAATTCTGAAACTTTCGAGTTTAAAATAGGAATATTTTTGAAGTAGTGTTGGAAGCTGATGCATGAGTTAGTATAATATAATGACACTTGATCAACGTCATTATATTACAGTAATTCATGCTGAGTTTCTAAATAGAATGTAATGATTCACATATCCTAACGTCATCAGGTGCCATGTTACACGACTCTTATATTCTATTTAACCTCTATCATATCAAGAAAAAAATATTTTCTTGATGATTCGGTCTTTTCCAGGATATTCTGGTAATTTAACAAATCGAGATCGTGCCATTACCATTCCCTTCTTAGAACATTAACAAATGTTCATTCTGAAACTTATATCTGAGAATTCTGGACCATTACAAGAGATGCTTAATCGTAAGAAGAAGAAACGGAGGGACAAGGTTCCGAAACAGAAATTAGAGTATAAATCGCAGCAAATAGGGGGGAGTGTTAAATGTGGATGACAGTGATTATAGGAGACAGGAATAGGGACATTGAAATATAAGGGAGAATATAAAGCCCGATAACAACACATAAATTACAAACCGTGTATATCAATGTTTATCGCAACATAAAGACACTGGAGAATTATAAGTACTATAACTCCAAAGGCAAAGTAGAAGTAAGCAGATTCCTCTGATGGAAGTTGGAAAAGGAGAACAATTGTTGCGATAGTAAGGATAAGGACAAGGATTAGAACTGGATTAAGCATTTTCATAATCTTTTGAATTTAGGAATTGAGTATAGGAATGATAAAAATAATGGAAGGTGTAAGTTAAAAGGAAACGAAGGAGGTAGATTTATAGTAACATACCCGACGAAGAAATCGAGATGTATTATCGCATTAAATTGAAGCGGATCCTAATTTCCGTAATCGCCGAAAAATCAAATCTTGTGTAGATTACAAAGATTTTCTTTAATTCAAAGATCAATCGGGATGACGTCAAAAGATAAGGCAAATCTCTATTATCTCATTTCATTCTTTTACGATAGCTTCATTCATACGCTTCAAGAAATTAAATTATTCTATCCGTATTTCCAAATCATGAATAAAACTCTATGTATCAGCTTATAATCGTCATAATAACATTCTCATTGTTAACCATGATGACCTCTATCAAATTTCGGGGACGAAATTTCTTTAACGGGTAGGTACTGTGACGACACGAAAATTTCCGACCAAATTTAAACTTTGATCTTTATATGTTTCTGACACGATAAGTAAAGTTTGTTAAGTTAAATCTTAAGAATTTTAAACTATGTTCATACATCCATTTAACCTCGACCAATTATCGATGATTCACGAACCATTAAATGAACATATATGATTAAGTATGTATATGTGTATATATATTATAACTTGAAAACGTCAACAAAATAGTTAAATGAATAATACTTTACATGAACGTACTTTGTTTCAATACAAGTTATTATAGTTATCAACAAGATTAAAAGATAATATCAAATGATTGATTAATCAGATACATTGAATTATGATTACGAGTCCCTGTTATGAGGTCCACATTGATTTGAGAAATCTTTCCATTTTAACGATATTCGGAAAATGATAAAGTAATTTGTATGTAAGAACAAAGGTGTTTATTATCGAAAATTAGACAAAAGTTAGTGGAAGACTAAATTACATAATAATTGATTTAGTTCAAAATGCTTTACGATATAATAGAATTCGATTATTTAAGATGTCTTTGATTAAATAACGTAAGATGGAATATTGGTTGTAGATAACTTACAACGTGTATTTAAAACATGTTTACAAATATTGAAGATACATATATAGACTCAAATTAAGTAACACTTGATTGATAATTAGATATGTCATCTAGGACGTTTGATAAACGTAGGCGCATAGATAGAGTACGCCAAAACAAGTTTTAAAGTATAAACGACGAGTATTATTTTATTTTCTAAATAAAATTTAAAACGCACTTTGAAATATAATTGATTTTTAAAGACTAAATATTATATTATTAAATAAATGTTTCAAACATATATATTAAAAATTCTAAATATATATATATATATATATATATATATATATATATATATATATTTAGAATTTTTAAATAAATATATATATATATATATATATATATATATATATATATATATATATATATTTATTTAGAATTTTTAAATATATAAATATATATACATATATAGATATATATGATACTATTATGAATCTATATAAGATAAATGATTCTATTATTATGTTGAAACATATATCTAGAAATGTTAAGTATACAATAGATGTATTTGTAAAATATATGATATAATTATGGGGTATTATAAAATTAATAAAATGTAATATCAAATGTAATTAGCAGTTAAACCTAATTGTTATATTAAATTGTATTATTCTTATTTTATTAATGTTGATAACTTTAATAATAATGGCAACAACATTGATAATTATAATGTTAATAATAATAATGATATAATAAATCAAATGTGTTAATAATAATATAACAATTAGGTTTAACTGCTAATTACATTTGATATTACATTTTATTAATTTTATAATACCCCATAATTATATCATATATTTTACAAATACATCTATTGTATACTTAACATTTCTAGATATATGTTTCAACATAACAATAGAATCATTTATCTTATATAGATTCATAATAGTATCATATATATCTATATATGTATATATATATATATATATATATATATATATATATATATATATACAATAAGTTGGAATATTAATTATTAAAATTAAATATAAATAACTTGCAATGTGTATTTAAAAACTAATTTATGTATATTATTAATGATCTAATTGTTATTTTAATCATGTGTTTCATTAATAACTTAATTAATTATATTTATTTTGTATGCTTTAAATAAATAATTTATATAAAAATTATTAATATAGTTATGTTAAATATAGTTTTATATAACTAATAATTAAAAAATAATAATATTGAAAATAAAAAGTTATTTTATTTTATAATAATAATAATAGTTATTATAATAATAATGATGATACTAGTAATAATAATATGATAGTAATAGTAATAATATTAAAAATCATGATATTAATGTTAAAAATCATAATAATAATAATGATAATAATAATAATTATATTATGTATAAAATTATAGTAATATTCATAAAACTAATATTAATATTTATATAACAAGATAATAATAATCATAATAATAATAATGATAAAAAAATGATAATTCTAATAATAATAATACTTTTACTAATATTGATAATGATAATAATAATAATAATATTATTATTATTAATAGTACATATAGTTATCAATTATCAAAGTTTACATCTAATATCATAATATCATCATTTTTATCAAAATTTTATAATTTAGTGATCACATATACTAATCTTAATTTTCATATTCATAAAGCTATATCAATTTTTCATTATAAATATAAACTTGATCATCTTTTTGTAATTATACTTTTAATTTATAACATATTGAATTCTATTAATATATCAAATTCTTATATCCTAACCCTAATAGTAATAATAATAGTAATAAATGAAAATGATAATAATAATAATAATAATAATAGTAATAATAATAATAATAATAATAATAATAATAATAATAATAATAAAAATGATAATTAGAATTAATAAATAATAAATATAAAGTAAATAAATATATAAATTAAGTTATTAATGAAACACATGATTAAAATAACAATTAGATCATTAATAATATTTAACATAACTATATTAATAATTTTTATATAAATTATTTATTTAAAGCATACAAAATAAATATAATTAATTAAGTTATTAATGAAACACATGATTAAAATAACAATTAGATCGTTAATAATATATATAATTAGTTTTTAAATACACATTGCAAGTTATTTATAATTAATTTTAATAATTAATATTCCAACTTATTGAATATATATATATATATAATAAGTTGGAATATTAATTATTAAAATTAATTATAAATAACTTGCAATGTGTATTTAAAATATATATATATATATATATATATATATATATATATATATATATATATATATATATATATATATATATATATATATATATATATATATATATATATATATATATATATATATATATATATATATATATATATATATATATATATATTTTTAACTTAGTCATAAAACGTCTCGAATTAAAATAATATATTTTGATAAACAACGAACCCCTGATTTATAGAAGCAAATGACCACAACACTCAAAAATATAAGTTACATTTCTTATAATATGATTCATTGACATTTAAGTCTAATTTTTGTAAAAGGTACACGTCGCGTAACGTAAAAGGCTAGTTTTCTAAACGTACGAAAGTGCGCTCGAAAAACCGAAAGTGGTACATGAGTCGTGAGACCACGACCGCGTCATTTTTGTAAAAATTATATTTTTACCATGATCGTAAATATAATATAATATTTAATTAATTCTAAAGATTAAATATAATAAATATTAAATAACATATAAAAGTTATGTATGTGTAATATAAACGTGAATGCCGGCAGGAGAAAAGAGAAAAGAAGTGCATATGAGCTGTATTACTAACTCATGCAATCGCATGACTATTTGGGACACGACCAATCTATAAAATCCAATTCATTTCACTCGGATTACACACACATATATCTTATTACTCCGTATACATTTATATTTATATTATTATTATTAATAGTAATATTAAGATTGTTATTAATCTTAACTAGTAATATTAAAGTTATTATTCTTAGTGTTATACATAAAATACTACGACGAGGTTCTGCTCGCGTATTTTCCAAAACGGTTTTTATGAGCGGGATAGAGCTAAGGAAATTATGGGTTATAGCTATGGAGGTTATTATGGATCATGGGTATGCTCATGAGGTCAATCTAGTGTTTATCATCTTCGTCGCGTCTACGTACCTTTCCTGCAATATTGAATCTCAATATTGATACGTGAGCACTCATAACTTAACTTATATATATTAATAGTGTATCCCTGACTAGTGCTCGAGTATTTAGGATTATGCATGCTTGTACTTTTGATATTACCCTTAGTTAGGTTATGTTGAATCTCGAATTAGTTACACCTACGGTTGAGATAAGGTATAAGATATGCATATCATTGGAAAGCTAGCGGAAAATTAAGAACTTTTCCTTTAGATGTCAAATAGTTTCGATAAACGGATTAGAAGTTATAGCGAATTGAATTTTTGATATTATTATTAAAAATGATTATTATTATCGTCGTTATTATCATCGTTCTTGTTTTTATCAAATTACTATTATTATGATTATTATTATTATTATTATTATTATTATTATTATTATTATTATTATTATTATTATTATTATTATTATTATTATTATTATTATTATTAGTACCATTATCAATAAAAAGTATTATCATTAAAAAAATTGTTATTTTTATTATTATTACTAACGTTATTATCGTTAAAGTTATAATTAAGTATTATCATTAATATTATTATAATATTTATTATCATTAGGATTATTACAATTAAAAACTAATAATAGTAACACCTAATTATTATGATTACTATTATTATCATTAATATGAACATGATATAAAAGACGATTAAAAACTATTAAACGAATCAATTAGGAAATAATGAGTATAAGTATCATGATGAAATTAAAATATTGTAAGATATTGATTTAGATAAAAATTAGCGTTCTTATTATTTTTATCATTTTATTATTATTAAAAGTATTATTAATATTTTTACTAAAAATATCATTTATAATAGAAATGTCATTATTATTATAAAATATCATTAATATTACCATTTTTAAATAAAATTATTATTTTAAAGTTAATATTAAAAAGTATCATAAATATTAAAGTTATCATAATCAGAATTATCGTTTTATCATAATATCACTTTTAGTAAATAAAAATATTGATATCTTTATTAATAGAATAATAAGAATTATTATTACAAAATAAATACAACTTTTACTTAATATTATTATCAATGATATTTTACCAAATAAATATGTAACACAAATATATTTTATTACGTATAATATAATTACCTTATTAAAACCTATCATAATATTTTTATGATATTAAATAAACTTTATAAATTTTATTATTTAAGATATATAAAAGTATATTATTATATAAAATTTTATTTATTAATAAATCAATTATATTATTTACTCTAATAAATTTTTTAAAAATATTTAAAAATATAAAACGACGATACTTAAACTATATAATAATCATGTATAAATTTTGGAAATCATTTGAGTTAAATTGACTTTTAGTGACTTTTGCATATTAGACTCGAGCATTAGGATTGTGGTACACTATGACATAACCTAAATTGTTAGACAAATTTTAACCAACATATAAATATATATAATTAATATAGGTTCGTGAATCCAAGGCCAACCCTACACTTGTTCAATGATGTTATATGTATTTTTACTGCAAAATACAGTATGGTGAGTTTCATTTGCCTTTTTACCCTTTATATTTTTGGGCTGAGAATACATGCGCAATTTTTATAACTGCTTTACAAAATAGACACAAGTAATCGAAACTGCATTCTATGATAGAATTATCTGGGATTGGGATTGGTTATTATGACACGTATTATCACCGGTTTATTTGGTTAGAGCGAATGAGCTCCCGAGCCGGGTGGATGGTTTATTACTTATGATATTTTGGCACCGGTTGTCCTATATTTTATATACATGTGTTTAGCCGTGGGGGAGTAAAGATCGGCACAGAGGTTCTATATTTTGAAGGCACATGTATTCAGCCGTGGGGTGTAAGACCGGCACAGATGGTTACTATTATATTTTGAATCTCCACCAGGTGTTCTTCATATGAATGATATTTTTGTATAGTTGGAATGGGACTTCTGTACATTGTATTATAATATTTAAAATCTTGTGGTCTATTAAAATGATGGAAATGAATGATTTAGATAAACTAATGAACTCACCAACCTTTTGGTTGACACTTTTAAGCATGTTTATTCTCATGTTTGAAAGAAATCTTCCGTTGTGCATTAACTCATATTAAGGATATTACTTGGAGTGCTTCATGACATATTTCAAAAGACGTTGCATTCGAGTCCTTGAAGTTCATTAGAGATTATTAGTAAGTAAATGACAGTTTAGGTCATTTATAGTTTGGATATTATGAAATGGTATGCACACCTGTCAACCTTCGATGAAATGAAAGTTTGTATTTTAAAAACGAATGCAATGTTTGTAAAATGTATCATATAGAGGTCAAATACCTCGCAATGTAACCAACTATTGTGATTCATTTGTAATCGATATGGACTTCGTCTGGATGGATTAGAAAGGGTCCTTTCACGTACCGTTACCTTTTTTACGTTGGAATAAGGTGAGGTTACGATTTCGTAAAATTAAATATCCGCACACCCATTCGATAGCTTACCACAACTTGGACTTCAAGCTTCCAATATCCCCATTGAACATGCCATCCAAACACGAATATAGAGGTCGATTGATATTCCACCACCTAAAAACCCGAGCCCAAAGATCCTTAGCGAAAAAACAATGTAAGAAAATATGCTCAACCGATTCGAGATCATTGTCACAAACCGGGCATCGAATCGAGTCTAGATCAACCCCTCTTTTATCAAGCTTAACTCTAACCGGTATTCTCCTTTGTTTAACAGGCCAAACTAGCAGACCAATTTTTTGTGGAAGAATTTGTAGCCGAATAGTTTCTTTTGCCGTGTTCACATTTTACAAGATCTTACCATCGACTATTTTTGTTAAAGCATATGTTGAGAATTTTCATTTGGATGATGGTTCCATATCCAAGAATCCTTCTCACCATCCGCAAAGGATAAACTACTGATCAAGGAGCAGAGATTATTGAATTCGGATAGTGTTCTTCCTGATGGAGGACATATCCAATTCCAACAACTTGATATGATTGTTCCACTTTTTACCACCCTATTTTCCAACAACACTTTAATGACCCGTCCTAATCCATCTGGACGAATACATTACATTTGGTTACATCGCGAGGTACTTGACCCCTATATGATACATTTTTCAAACATTGCATTCGTTTTTAAAAGACAAACTTTCATTACATCGAAAGTTGACAGCATGCATACCATTTCATAATATATCCAACAGTAATTGACCTAATCTGTCATAATAATCTTTATTGAACTCAACGACTTGAATGCAACGTCTTTTGAAATATGTCATGAATGACTTCAAGTAATATCTCTAAAATGAGCAAATGCACAGCGGAGGATTTCTTTCATACCTGAGAATAAACATGCTTAAAAGTGTCAACCAAAAGGTTGGTGAGTTCATTAGTTTATCGTAATCAATCATTTCCATAATTTAATAGACCACAAGATTTTCATTTCCATTTCTCATAAACATAATCTCATATCAGACATTTCGCACGGCATAAAGATAAAATCATTCATATGGTGAACGCTTGATAACCGAACTAACAGGATGTGTAGTGACCCGAACTTTTCCATGTTTATATATATTAAATAAAATTGATATTTATATGATTAAGTGTTTCCAACATGTTAAGCAATCAAACTTGTTAAGACTTGATTAATTGAAATAGGTTTCATATAGACAATTGACCACCCAAGTTGACCGGTGATTCACGAACGTTAAAACTTGTAAAAACTATATGATGACATATATATGGATATATATATATATATATATATATATATATATATATATATATATATATATATATATATATATATATATATATATATGGTTAACATGGTATTATGATAAGTGAGTATCTCATTAGGTATGTTAACAATGAGTGATATACATAAAAATGAGTTTATTGAATTAAGAAACTCGAAACGATATATATAACGATTATCGTTATAACAACGTCTTACTAAATACATATGAATCATATTAAGATATTGTTACACTATGTTTAAATATGATAAATGATTAGTAAACATATCATTAAGTGTATTAACAATGAACTACATATGTAAAAAACAAGACTACTAACTTAAGGATTTTGAAACGAGTCATATATGTAACGATTATCGTTGTAGCGACATTTAAATGTATATATATCATATTAAGATATATTAATACATCATAATATCATGATAATGTAATAATTTAACATCTCATTAGATATTATAAACAATGGGTTAACAACATTTAACAAGATCGTTAACTTAAAGGTTTCAAAACAACACTTACATGTAACGACTAACGATGACTTAACGACTCAGTTAAATGTATATACATGTAGTGTATTATGTTGTAATAATACACTTTTGGAAGACTTTAAGACACATATCAAAGTACTTCTATTTAACAAAAATGCTTACAATTACATTCTCGTTCAATTTCATCAACAATTCTACTCGTATACAACCGTATTCGTACTCGTACAATACCCAGCTCCTAGACGTATATACTATTGATATATACACATAATAATTCAGCTCTTAGCAGCCCTAGATAGTCAACAAACATGTGGAACCAACAATTAGACAACTAGCATAACTTATGAGCAAGGAAACAAAAACAAGAACTCCTTTTAACCCCACTCACCTTCACCACTCACCACCTACTCCATTTCACTTCCAATTTTCTTCCCAATTCTCTCTCAAAACACACACACTCTTCCATGAACATCTAAGTTACTATTTTTCCAGCAAAAATCATCAAATACAAGCTTTGGTTATTACCTATATTCATCATAAAAACAATTACTCAAGAACACATCAAGAACACTTCCAAGTTTACAAGTTTACTTCCAAGATTTCTAATCCATTCCAAGCAATCATCTAAGATCAAGAAACCTTTGTTATTTACAGTAGGTTATCTTTCTAAATCAAGGTAATATTCATATTCAAGCTTTGATTCGTCTATAACTATAACTATCTTAATTCGAGTAATAATCATACTTGAACTTGTTTTTGTGTCATGATTCTATTTCAAGAACTTCCACGCCATCAAAGATCCTTTGAAGCTCAAGTTATTTTTTCATCATTTCCAGTAGGTTTACCTACTAAAATTGAGGTAGTAATGATGTTCATAACATCATTCGATTCATATATGTATAACTATCTTATTCGAAAATTTGAACATGTAATCATTAGAACATAGTTTAGTTAATTCTAAACTTGTTCGCAAACAAAGTTAATCCTTCTAACTTGACTTTTAAAATAAACTAAACACATGTTCTATATCTATATGATATGCTAACTTAATTATTTAAAACCTGAAAACATGAAAAACACCGTAAAACCGGATATACGCCGTCGTAGTAACACCGCGGGCTGTTTTGAGTTAGTTAATTAAAAACTATGATAAACTTTGATTTAAAAGTTGTTCTTTTGGGAAAATTATTTTTCTTACAAACATGAAACTATATCCAAAAATCATGGTTAAACTCATGGTGGAAGTATGTTTTCCAAAATGGTCATCTGGACGTCGTTCTTTCGACTGAAATGACTACCTTTACAAAAACGACTTGTAATCTATATTTACGACTATAAACTTATACTTTTTCTGTTTAGATTCATAAACTTAAGTTAAATATGAAACCATAGCAACTTGAATAACTCAAAACGGATTTAAAACGAAGAAGTTATGGGTAAAACAAGATTGGATAATTTTTCTTGTTGTAGCTACGTGAAAATTGGTAACAAATCTATATTAATCATATCCTAGCTAAATCATATTGTATTATACATGTATTCTAATATATTATGTAATCTTGGGATACCATAGACACGAATACAATGTTTTGACATATCATATCGACCCATCTATATATATATATATATCACAACAACCATAGACACTCTATATGCAGTAATGTTGGAGTTAGCTATACAGGGTTGAGGTTGATTCCAAAATATTATATATACTTTGAGTTGTGATCTAGCCTGAGGCTTGTATACACGAGGTCGTGGATTGATTCGAGATAATATATATTGCTTTATTTTTCTGTACATCTAACTGTGGACAACTAGTTGTAGGTTACTAACGAGGACAGCTGACTTAATAAACTTAAAACATTAAAACGTATTAAAAATATTGTAAATATATTTTGAACATACTTTGATATATATATATATATACATATTTGTTATAGGTTCATGAATCGACCAGTGGCCAAGTCTTACTTCCCGACGAAATAAAAATCTGTGAAAGTGAGTTATAGTCCCACTTTTAAAATCTAATATTTTGGGATGAGAATACATGCAGTTTTATAAATGTTTTACAAAATAGACACAAGTAAATGAAACTACATTCTATGGCTGGATTATTAAACCGAATATGCCCCTTTTTAGTCTGGTAATCTAAGAATTAGGGAACAGACACCCTAATTGACGCGAATCCTAAAGATAGATCTATTAGGCCCAACGAGCCCCATCCAAAGTACCGGATGCTTTAGTACTTTAAATTCAATCATGTCCGAAGGGAGTCCCGGAATGATAGGGGATATTCTATATGCATCTTGTTAAGGTCGGTTACCAGGTGTTCACCATATGAATGATTTTTATCTCTATGTATGGGATGTATATTGAAATATGAAATCTTGTGGTCTATTATTACGATTTGATAAATATATAGGTTAAACCTATAACTCACCAACATTTTTGTTGACGTTTAAAGCATGTTTATTCTCAGGTGATTATTAAGAGCTTCCACTGTTGCATGCTAAAATATGGATAAGATTTGGTGCCAGCATGCTTGTATAATATTGTTTAAAACTGCATTCGAGATTTACTTTGTTGTAACATATTAATATTGTAAACCAATATGTATTGGTAGTGTGTAAGTGTGATATTTTAGATTATCATTTCTGGATAATCTAGGTGGTGACTTTTTAACCTTATCGATAAAATAAAGGTTATGGTTTGTTTTAAAAACGAATGCAGTATTTGAAAAATGTCTCATATAGAGGTCAAAACCTCTCAACGAAATCAATTAATATGGAACGTTTATAATCAATATGAACGGGACATTTCAGTTGGTATCCGAGCGTTGGTCTTAGAGAACCAGAATTTTTGCATTAGTGTGTCTTACCGAGTTTGTTAGGATGCATTAGTGAGTCTGGACTTCGACCGTGTTTTTCTTCAAAAACGATTGCTTAACAATTTTTGTTGGAAACTATATATTATTAACATGTAAATATTATGTGATATATTAATCTCTTAACGTGTTTGATATTGTGTGATAGATGTCTACCTCTAGTACAAATCTCATCGACTCACCTAATAATAATGAAGAGTCGAATATACTTTGGGAAGATTCACAAATTCCCGAAGAGGAACCGGAAGAGGAGGAACCGGAAGAGGAGGAACCGGAAGAGGAAGAACTGGAAGAAGAAGAGGTTCCGGAGGAAGAAATATTGATACCTACAGTAAATCGATTAAATAAAAGAAAATCCTCAACCAACGGACCAAAGTCAAAAATGGACAATGGTGTTTCTGCCAAGGAAGCAAAATATTGGGAAGATTACCAATTTTCCGATGAATCGGATCCCGATGAGGATTCCGATGATGTTATAGAAATTAACTTGACCCAATTTAATAAAGCAAAAGAAAATAATAAGGGAAAAGGTATAAAAATAAAGAAACCTGATTCCAACCCCGATGAACTTTATATGTATCGGCAACGTCCGTATTTCCTAAAATGTAACAATAACCCGGGAACCTCTAAACCACCAGGTTTTTCTAAACCATTGTGGAAAACGGCGGCTCATATTAGAGGCTCACCATATATCCCTAGAAAATTAGGAAAACGAACCAAGTCCGAAGAAGATTGATAATGCTATAAACATACATATATTTCAACCCAATATCATTTATATTTCATATTCTTTTATCATTTACAAGGACATTAGATTCACATTTTAAGAGAAAAGCGACGAAAGTAATACACATGTTAAAGTTGGAAGAAAAGACGATAAACGACGAATTAAACCAATTATATATCGAGAAAACGTTTATCCGAAATCAAGAATAAAAGACGAAAAATATGCAAGTTCAAGTTGATCGAAGAAAAAGAGTTTAAATGAAAGTTCCAAGTCAATAGACGTCAACAAATGATCAACCGAGAACTAAAGACGAAAAACTGCAAATTTACACCTACGCGGATCGTATAGGATATCACACGAAAGGTGTAAACTTCAGATCTACGCGGAACTCGTAGGATATACGCGAAACGCGTAATTCTATTGCCAAGATTCAGATTCAACTTTTACATGATGGGACGGTGGCTTTTATGTTTAATACTATTTCTTTTTCAGTCTTTACAGCAGAAAGTAGATCACCAGCTAGTCAAAGTCTACCTGCTACTTCAAGTGATATAATTAAAATACGGAGTACTATTAAAAAGACATGGGCAGAGACCATTGAGTTTTTCAAGGGAGTTGGTCAACATTCAATAAATTACATACTCCATAGTTAGATAGTAGGATAGATAGGTAATAGAATACACAGTCCATTTTTCAATCTCAAAATTATATTGTATCATTTATTTTATTTATGTTTAATTGTGAGATTAATTTTAAGAGTGTTATAGGATAGTTTCATTATTGGTATTATTGCTCGTGTGCACTGGTGCTGTCATTTCTATTTTCTTACCATTTGCAATCAATAAATTGAAGCCTTTATTGTAAGTTGTTCTATTTAATTTTCGTCATTATTATTATCATTATTATTGTTATTGTTATTATTATTTTCAGTAATTAGTATAAGTATCATTGTTATTATTATTTTTAGAACCATTATTATTGTTATTTAATGTTATCATGTTTGTTATATATTGTTTGTATTTTTACTCCCGTACCATTATTATGATTAGTTAGTTTACTCTCGTGTTTGCTTAGATGTAGAACCCCTCGATTATGGATTGTTATCATTTAGAACATTAAAATGTAACTTTGATTATTTCAAATATTGTGCCTAGTCAAAAGAACCATTGTTATATAATTAGATATCTAATCCTTATCACTTAATTTATTAGATAAAAATAGCGAAAGTTATTTTTATTAATATAGATTATGCTTCAACACTAAAAGTGGTTTAGACGAACTTATGGATAAATTATTAACACCAATTTAGAAATACAATTCGGTGGTTTGGGTAATATTATAGTTTATATAATCGTGCAATTGTAAAAAGGGAAACCGTTATGATTTAAGTTTTGGCGAAAGTCAAAACTAGGCTAGGTCTCAATTTAGATAATCGAGGTATAGTTAACTATCTAAAATAAGATCCAATAAAAATTAGATTTAATTTTAATTAGTTAAGATTTTATATAAATTCAAAAGAAAAATATATAAAGTAAACATTTTAGAGTAATTACAAATGTTATTTAGATCAATTCTAGATATTGTGTTCAATCAAAAGATCAATTATTATGTAAATTTAATACTTAATCCCCGTCACATAGTTTATTGAATCGTTTAGCGAAAGCTAAATTGGTGATACATAAAATATGCTTCAACACTATTTGTGATCTAGACAAAACGTAGGATTGTATTCCTGACAAAAATATAAGAATACGGATTTGGTGATTTGGTGGTATTAAGATTTATATAGTCATGAAATTATAAGAAGGGAAACCATTTTAGTTTAGGTTTTAATGAAAGTTAAAATTAGGTTGAATCACAATTCGAATGATCAGGTATAGTTGATTGTTAAAATGAGATTAGCGAAAGTTAAGTTAAATTTTAGTAAATCAGGACTTTATGAAATCGAAAGGTTATCACGACGTTATATACTATATAAAATTGTAACCGGACTTAACAACAATCCATAGTATATTGATTATGAATTGTCTATGATTCATATCAACGAGGGGGACGAAATCTAAGTAAATACACTTTCTTATTTTTTTATTTCTTGTAATTTTTATTATTATTTTAGTTAATTATATCCAAAACCAAAAACCAATTAAAACCCACTTTTTAGTGTAATTAATAGTCGTTAGATTCTTGAATACGCTTCTCCTGGTGGAACGAACTTGACTTGCCAGTATCTATTACTGCACGATCGGGACCAGTTGCCCGTAGTGTGATAATATTTATTAGTTAGTTTAGTTGTAAAACTTAAAGGTCGGTTTTATCACATCAAAGATGAAACCAGTGATTTGGATTAGAGGGTTGTAATCATGTTGTGTATAATATGTATTGTAGTGTGCTTATACTTTTATGTTCTATGTAAAAATTGCTTGTATTGTTTGTTAATTATCTTTTTCGAATCTAATCCTTGTCTATTTTACAGTATAAAAACAAAATGGACGTTAAGGGTAGACAACCGAATATTTTAGAAGACCTACCAGAGGATATGATTGAGGAAATATTGTCTAGAATCGGTCAGAATTCATCAGCACATTTAGTTATGGTGAAATTAACTTGTCAAACATTTGAAAGACTTTCCAGAAATGCCTTAGTTTATAAAAGACTTTCCTTTGATAGGTGGGGTATATCACATTGGGGAGACCGTAAGTTACGCCGTGTTTTCTTTAAAGCGTTAAATGCAGGGAACCCAAATGCAATTTTACGCTACGGGTTAAGAACCTATTTTGACTCAACTTATCCCAACATAGGATTTTGTGAGTTAGAAAGAGCTTCTAACATGCAACATAAAGAAGCATGTTATACTTACGGGTTAGTGATGTCGCTTCTTACCAAAGTGAGAAAAAGAATATCGGATTACAACTTTTAAATAAAACCTTCCCACAAGTGACGAATTCAGTAGTTGGGGTGAGAAACAAGGTTTTTAGATTATTACGGGGCTGTTGGACATTACGAAACCCTCGTCCTTTTGACGACATTACAATATACTGCCTAGCCAATGGTCATAACGGTTACTTTCCATAAGACCAAGGATGGGAAGTCGTCTTAGTAAAACCAGTATGCATGACTTGTTTCTGGACTTATGAATTATGTGTCTTTATTTCTTTTGCTAAACAACTTGCGTATTAACTAGAATTACCTTTATAGCTGCCGAGTAGCAAAGTTATTATGTGCTATAGTTCATCCTATATGTATAATAGCGGTATTGTAAGTTTGTAAAATATTGTATAAAAATTTGAACGCGAAATTTTATTATAATCAATTTTTTCATATAGAATTGTAGTAGTTGAATTGTATATTAGCTGCTAAGTATGAACTTAACGGGTAGGTACTACCTGAATTAAAACTATAAAACGCTAATATGAAGAAAAAGCTTTTATAAATGAGTTCATACTATGCTACAAAATACTATTGACTACTCTTAAAATTCTATATGATTAACTTAATTCTTTTGGGCTATTTTTGAAGGAAATGGCACTGAAGACTCGTCAGAATTTGAACATGAGCGAGGAAGATTTCCGTGTTTTCCATGCAGCAAACATAGATGCAGTACAGGCTGCGATGCAAAATAACAATAACTCTGGATCTAGCAGTGGAACTAATTCCACAAGAAATCATGTAGGATGCCCCTACAAAGAATTCACTACCTGCAAACCTTTGGAATTTGATGGAATCGAAGGACCAATTGAATTGAAACGGTGGACCGAGAAGGTCGAATCGGTGTTTGCCATAAGTAAGTGTACTGAAGAGGACAAAGTTAAGTACGCTACGCATACCTTCACAGGTACTGCGTTAACGTGGTGGAACACCTATCTTGAACAGGTAGGACAAAATGCTGCTTACGCACTATCGTGGTCGGCATTCAAGCAATTGATGAACGAGCAGTACCGTCCTAGAAACAAAGTCAATAAGCTCAAGGTAGAACTTAGAGAGTTACGAACACAAGGATTCGACATTACCACATATGAACGACGATTCACAGAGTTGTGCCTATTGTGTCCGGGAGCGTTCGAAGATGAAGAAGAGAAGATCGACGCGTTTGTAAAAGGGTTACCAGTAAGGATTCAAGAAGATGTGAGTTCACACGAGCCCGCTTCCATACAGAAGGCAAGTCGAATGGCTCATAGACTCATAAATCAGATTGAGGGGAGAATTAAAGAACAGGCGGCCGAAGAAGATAACACGAAACAACTCAAGAGGAAGTAGGAGGAAAACGGTGACAAGAGTCACTAGTACAACAACAATAACAATTACAACCACAACCACAACAACAATCGCAACAATAACCGCAATCCTAACAATAACTACAACAAACGTCCCAACAACAACAACAACTACAACAACCGTTTCAACAACAATAACAATCCCAACAACAACCTCAATAACAACAAACAACCGAAACAACCATTCTTCAGGTGTGCAGAGTACCATACGAATGCATTTTGCACAATAGTTTGCACCAAGTGTAAGAGAAGTGGTCATGGCGCGGTAAAATGTGAGGTTTATGGACCAAAGAACAACATTAATAAAGAAACAAATAAGGTCGGAACAAATAATGCTGACGTAGTTTGTTATAAATGTGGAAAACCGGGCCACATTATTAGAAATTGTCTAAACCAAGGGAATACTAATGGGCAAGGCCGCGGAAGAGTTTTCAATATTAATGCAGCAGAAGCGCAGGAAGACCCGGAGCTTGTTACGGGTACGTTTCTTATTGACAATACATCTGCTTATGTTTTATTTGATTCGTGTGTGGATAGAAGCTATCTACTTAACAAAAATGCTTACAATTACATCCTCGTTCAGTTTCATCAACAATTCTACTCGTATGCACCCGTATTCGTACTCGTACAATACACAGCTTTTAGATGTATGTACTATTGGTATATACACTCCAATGATCAGCTCTTAGCAGCCCATGTGAGTCACCTAACACATGTGAGAACCATCATTTGGAAACTAGCATGAAATATCTCATAAAATTACAAAAATATTAGTAATCATTCATGACTTATTTACATGAAAACAAAATTACATATCCTTTATATCTAATCCATATACCAACGACCAAAAACACCTACAAACACTTTCATTCTTCAATTTTCTTCATCTAATTGATCTCTCTCAGGTTCAATCTTCAAGTTCTAAGTGTTCTTCATAAATTCCATAAGTATAGTTTCATAAAAATCAAGAATACTACCAAATTTGCAAGTTTACTTCCAAGCTTTCTAATCCATTCCAAGTAATCATCTAAGATCAAGGAACCTTTGTTATTTATAGTAGGTTATCTTTCTAATTCAATTCATATTCAAACTTTGATTCAATTTCTACAACTATAACAATCTTATTTCGAGTGAAAATGTTACTTGAACTGTTTTCATGTCATGATTCTGCTTCAAGAACTTTCAAGCTATCCAAGGATCCTTTGAAGCTAGATCCATTTTTATTATTTCTAGTAGTTTTATCCAGAAAACTTGAGGTAGTAATGATGTTCATAACATCATTCGATTCATACATATAAAGCTATCTTATTCGAAGGTTTAAACTTGTAATCACTAGAACATAGTTTAGTTAATTCTAAACTTGTTCGCAAACAAAAGTTAATACTTCTAACTTGACTTTTAAAATCAACTAAACACATGTTCTATATCTATATGATATTCTAACTTAATGATTTAAAACCTGGAAACACGATGAACACTATAAAATCGGATATACGCCGTCGTAGTGAAACCGGGGGCTGTTTTGGTTTGGATAATTAAAAACTATGATAAACTTTGATTTAAAAGTTGTTCTTCTGGGAAAATGATTTTTCATATGAACATGAAACTATATCCAAAAATCTTGGTTAAACTCAAAGTGAAAGTATGTTTTTTAAAATGGTCATCAAGATGTCGTTCTTTCGACGGAAATGACTATCTCTTTAGTAATTGACATGTAACTTAAATTTTAGACTATAAATCTATACTTTTTCAGTTTGGATTCTTAAATTAGATTTCAATATGAAACCATAGCAATTTGATTCACTCAAAACGGATTTAAAATGAAGAAGTTATGGGTAAAACAAGATTGGATATTTTTGATCTTTTTAGCTACGGGAAATGTTTAACAAATCTATACAAATCATATCGTAGCTAACTTATATTGTATTATACATGTATTCTAATATATTATGTAATCTTGGGATACCATAGACACGTATGCAAATGTTTGGACATATCACATCGACCCATGTATATATATTATTTAGAAACAACCATAGACACTCTATATGCAGTAATGTTGGAATTAGCTATACAGGGTTGAGATTGATTCCAAAAATATATATACTTTGAGTTGTGATCTAGCCTGAGACGTGTATACACTGTGTCGTGGATTGATTCAAGATAATATATATCGATTTATTTCTGTACATCTGACTGAGGACAACTAGTTGTATGTTACTAATGAGGACAGCTGACTTAATACACTCAAATCTTTAAAACATAATAAAAATGGTTGTAATTATATTTTGATCATACTTTGATATATATGTACATATTTGTATAGGTTCGTAAATCATCCGTGGCCAAGTCTTATTTTCGAGGAAGGAAATATCTGTGAAAGTGAGTTATAGTCCCACTTTTAAAATAATATTTTTGGAATGAGAATACATGCAGGTTTTATAAATGATTTACAAAATAGACACAAGTACGTGAAACTACATTCTATGGTTGAATTATCGAAATCGAATATGCCCCTTTTTATTAAGTCTGGTAATCTAAGAATTAGGGAACAGACACCCTAATTGACGCGAATCCTAAAGATAGATCTATTGGGCCTAACAAACCCCATCCAAAGTACCGGATGCTTTAGTACTTCGAAATTTATATCATATCCGAAGGGTGTCCCGGAATGATGGGGATATTCTTATATATGCATCTTGTTAATGTCGGTTACCAGGTGTTCACCATATGAATGATTTTTATCTCTATGTATGGGATGTGTATTGAAATATGAAATCTTGTGGTCTATTGTTATGATTTGATATATATAGGTTAAACCTATAACTCACCAACATTTTTGTTGACGTTTAAAGCATGTTTATTCTCAGGTGAATATTAAGAGCTTCTGCTGTTGCATACTAAAATAAGGACAAGATTTGGGGTCCGTGTTTGTAAGATATTGTGTAAAAACTGCATTCAAGAAACATATGTCGATGTAATATATTTCTATTGTAAACCATTATGTAATGGTCGTGTGTAAACAGTATATTTTAGATTATCATTATTTGATAATCTACGTAATGTTTTTAAAACCTTTATTGATAAAATAAAGGTTATGGTTGTTTTAAAAAATGAATGCAGTCTTTGAAAAACGTCTCATATAGAGGTCAAAACCTCGCAACGAAATCAATTAATATGGAATGTTTATAATTAATATGAACGGGACATTTTAAATTGCGTAGACGTAATGATGGTAGACGACTATATGGCTGGCCTTGGATTCAAAAACAATACCCCGAACAATACCCAATATTTCCTTATTTTAAAACGGTTTGAAACCCAAATTAAAAACACCCTCGTATATACCTTATTATTATTAAACTTAAATTAAAATTATAATTATAATTATAATTATAAATATCGATTACAGAGAAGAAAAGATTATGAATATGTTCGTCGAGAAAACTGGTGTATTTATAATACTTTTTCATTTCCTGTAGCTCATGCAATCGCATGAGTTTTCAGTGTTTTTGCCATGCGATCGCATGGCCGCCTTATCCGTTTTTGTTTGCTAGTTCGTCGACATCAAATAGTGTATACTGTAGCAAATAGTGTGTACTGTAGCAAATAGTATTTAATGTAACAAATAGTGTTTACTGTAGCAGGACGTTTTCACTGTAGCAAAGTCGTTTTTCACTGTAGCTATTGTAGCAAAGTCGTTTCACTGTAGCAAATAGTGTTTACTGTAGCAAAGTCATTTTTTACTGTAGCAAATATTATTTTACTGTAGCAAAGTCGTTTTTACTGTAGCAAATAGTGTTTTACTTGTACATCTTATAATATATATATATATATATATATATATATATATATATATATATATATATATATATATATATATATATATATACCGGTTTACATAATATTAAATCATATAGAGAATTGGTTTAAATTAGTCGAAATTTTTCGGGTCATCACATAACCTCCCCATTAAAGAAAATTTCGTCCCGAAATTTTGAGTAGTACCTGTTTTATGAGCGATATCAGTGAACAAATGTGGATACTTTTGCTTCATTTGATCCTCACGTTCCCAAGTAAACTCGGGTCCTCGTCTAGCGTTCCAACGAACCCTAACTATCGGTATTTTGCTTTGTTTTAATTGTTTGACCTCACGGTCCATGATTTTAACAGGTTCTTCGATAAAATAGAGTTTATCATTGATTCGTATTTCGTCAAGTGGAATTACGACATCCTCTTCAGCTAAACATTTCTTTAAATTTGACACGTGAAATGTGTCATGAACACTACTAAGTTCTTGCGGTAGCTTTAATCGATAAGCAACTGCTCCAATTGTTTCGGTGATTTTAAAGGGTCCTACGTACCTAGGACTTAGCTTTTCTCGTTTACCGAATCGTACAACGCCTTTCCAGGGTGACACTTTCAACATGACTTTGTCGCCCACTTGAAATTTTAGCGGTTTTCTTCTTACATCAGCATAACTCTTTTGGCGACTCATGGCCGTTTTCAATCGCTGTTGTATTTGAATGATCTTTTTGGTGGTTTCATGAATAATTTGTGGTCCAGTAAGTTGTCTTTCTCCAACTTCACTCCAACAGATAGGAGATCTGCATTTTCTACCGTAAAGTGCTTCAAATGGCACTGCGTTGATGCTCGTATGATAGCTATTATTGTATGAAAATTCTGCCAACGGTAAGTGTCGATCCCAACTGGTTCCAAAGTCAATCACGCATGCCCGTAACATGTCTTCCAATGTTTGTATTGTTCTTTCACTTTGACCATCTGTCTGTGGGTGATAAGCGGTGCTCATATCTAATCGAGTTCCCAATGCTTTTTGTAATGACTGCCAAAAACGTGATGTGAATCGGGTGTCGCGATCAGATATGATGGAGATAGGTATACCATGCCTGGAAACTACTTCCTTCAAATATAGGCGTGCTAATCTCTCCATACTGTCTGTCTCCTTTATTGGTAGGAAGTGAGCTGATTTAGTTAGACGATCAACTATCACCCAAATAGTATCATGACTACTTGCAGTCCTTGGCAATTTCGTAATGAAATCCATGGTTATTCTTTCCCATTTCCACTGTGGAATTTCTGGTTGTTGCAGTAATCCTGATGGCTTTTGGTGCTCAGCTTTGACCTTCGCACATGTCAAACATTTGCTTACATAAGTAGCAATTTCTGTCTTCATATTAGGCCACCAATAGAACTTCTTGAGATCGTGGTACATTTTACCATTTCCTGGGTGAATTGAGTACCTCGTTTTATGTGCTTCATCCAGTACTAGTTGCCTTAGGTTACCATGTTTTGGTACCCATATCCTACCAGCAAAATACAGGGTTCATCGGCTTTTACTTCAAGTTGTTTTTCTTATCCTTTGCTCACTTCGCCTTTTTCATTTTCTTCTTTTAAAGCTTCTAACTATGCTGCTTGAATTTGTTTTGTGAGATCGGTATGAATTGTAATGTTCAAAGCTCGGACCCTAAGAGGTTTTACTCTTTCTTTCCGACTTAGGGCATCAGCTACAACATTAGCCTTTCCAAGGTGGTAACGAATTTCACAATTGTAATCGTTTAACAACTCTACCCAGCAACGTTGTCTCATATTGAGTTGTTTTTGATCAAAAATATGCTAAGACTCTTATGGTCGGTGTACACTGTACACTTGGTGCCATATAGATAGTGTCTCCATATTTTGAGTGCAAAAACTACTGCTCCAAGTTCCAAATCATGCGTCGTATAGTTCTTTTCATGAATTTTTAGTTGTCGTGAGGCATATGCGATAAATTTTGTGCGTTGCATTAATACACATTCTAAACCTTGGCGCGAAGCGTCACAATAGATCACGAAATCATCATTTCCTTCTAGTAATGACAAAATGGGTGCAGACGTTAACTTCTTCTTTAATAACTGGAATGAGGATTCCTGTTCCGTAGACCAATCATACTTCTTTCCCTTTTGAGTCAATGCAGTTAAGGGTTTGGCGATTCTAGAGAAATCTTGAATGAATCTTCGGTAGTAACCAGCAAGACCTAAGAATTGGCGGATTTGTGTTGGAGTCTTCGGTGTTTCCCATTTACTAATGGCTTCGATCTTGGCAGGGTCAATTTTAATTCCATGTTTACTGACAACATGGCCCAAAAATTGTACTTCTTGTAACCAGAAATCACCTGCGTACAGTTCTTCTTTCTTGAGTACCTCCAGTACCAGTCTTAAGTGTTGCTCATGTTCTTCCTTGTTCTTCGAGTAAATCAATATGTCGTCGATAAAAACAATCACAAATTTGTCTAAATACGGTCTACAGATGCGATTCATTAGATCCATGAATACTGCTGGAGCATTAGTCAATCCAAAAGGCATGACTAAAAATTCATAGTGACCGTAACGGGTTCCGAACGCGGTTTTAGGAACATCTTCTTCCTTCACTCTTAGCTGATGATATCCGGAGCGTAGATCAATCTTAGAATAAACACTTGATCCTTCAATTGATCAAACAAATCATCAATCCTCGGTAATGAGTACCGATTCTTGATCGTTAATTTGTTTAATTCTCGATAATCTATCCACATTCTCATAGATCCATCCTTCTTCTTGACGAACAGAATAGGAGCACCCCAAGGTGAAAAGCTGGGACGAATAAATCCAAGGTCCGATAATTCTTGCAACTGATTTTGTAATTCTTGTATTTCTGAAGGTGTAAGTCTATATGGGGATCGGGCTACAGGTGAGGCTCCTGGTACGAGATTAATCTGGAATTCTACACATCTGTGTGGAGGTAGCCCCGGTAATTCTTCTGGAAATACTCCTGATAATGCTAAAAACGAACATATATTTCATAGCATTATTCCTCAAGAAAGACAAGCTTTTAGTTGCAATTGTTCTATTTACAAGTGATATTCGTTTAAATAATAAAAGGTGAAGACAAAAGACAGATTCGACGAATTGAAGACGCAAACAACCAAAAAGCTCAAAAGTACAAAATACAATCAAAGAGGTTCCAATTATTGATAAGAAATGTCTCGAAATTTCAAGAGTACAAGATTAAAAACGCAAAGTACAAGATATTAAATTGTACGCAAGGACGTTCGAAAATCCAGAACCGGGACCAGAGTCAACTCTCAACGCTCGACGCAACGGACTAAAAATTACAAGTCAACTATGCACATAAATATAATATAATATATAAATAATTCTTAAAAATTATATATATATATTATATTATTATTTAAAATCGTCGGCAAACAAAGAGCCAAGGCTGAATGAGCTGTAAAAACGAACTCCGCGACTTGCGAAGTTCGAAGGCTAAAAGTACCGCGACTCGCGGAGCTCCAAAAAATGAAAATGCCTATAAAAGCCAACGCAGTTCGACGAATTTTAATATCAATATATATCCATCCATCTATCTATACGTAATATTTATATTTATAATTTATATTTTAATTTTAATTTTAATCCTAATAATAAGGGTATGTTAGCGAATGTTGTAAGGGTGTAAGTCGAAATTCTGTCCGTGTAACGCTACGCTATTTGTAATCATTGTAAGTTATGTTCAACCTTTTTAATTTAATGTCTAGTAGCTAAGTTATTATTATGCTTATTTAAAACGAAGTAATCATGATGTAGGGCTAATTACTAAAATTGGGTAATTGGGCTTTGTACCATAATTGGGGTTTGGACAAAAGAACGACACTTGTGGAAATTAGACTATGGGCTATTAATGGGCTTTATATTTGTTTAACTAAATGATAGTTTGTTAATTTTAATATAAAGATTTACAATTGGGCGTCCCTATAAATAACCATATACACTCGATCGGATACGATGGGCGGGGTATTTATATGTACGAATAATCGTTCATTTAACCGAACACGGGAATGGATTAATAGTCACTAGAATTATTAAAACAGGGGTTAAATTATGTACAAGGACACTTGGTATAATTGATAACAAAGTATTAAAACCTTGGGTTACACTCAGTCGACATCCTGGTGTAATTATTAAACAAAGTATTAAAATCTTGTTACAGTTTAAGTCCCCAATTAGTTGGAATATTTAACTTCGGGTATAAGAATAATTTGACGAGGACACTCGCACTTTATATTTATGACTGATGGACTGTTATGGACAAAAACCAGATGGACATATTAAATAATCCAGGATAAAGGACAATTAACCCATGGGCATAAAACTAAAATCAACACGTCAAACATCATGATTACGGAAGTTTAAATAAGCATAATTCTTTTATTTCATATTTAATTCCCTTTATTTTATATTTAATTGCACTTCTAATT
Source organism: Rutidosis leptorrhynchoides (assembly GCF_046630445.1). Lineage (NCBI taxonomy): Eukaryota > Viridiplantae > Streptophyta > Magnoliopsida > Asterales > Asteraceae > Rutidosis > Rutidosis leptorrhynchoides. Next base: position 255,805,199 of record NC_092339.1, read on the forward strand.
ATAGCACTTTTATTTATTGTTATTGTATTTAATTGCACTTTTAATTATCGTACTTTTTAATTATCGCAAGTTTATTTTATCGCACTTTTATTTATCGCAATTTCATTATCGTTATTTACTTTACGCTTTAAATTAAGTCTTTTATTTATTTAATATTTTACATTTTGTTTTAACTGCGACTAAAGTTTTAAAATCGACAAACCGGTCATTAAACGGTAAAAACCCCCCTTTATAATAATAATATTACTTATATATATATTTGTATTTTTATAAAAGTAAACTAATATAGCGTTAAGCTTTGTTTAAAGATTTTCCCTGTGGAACGAACCGGACTTACTAAAAACTACACTACTGTACGATTAGGTACACTGCCTATAAGTGTTGTAGCAAGGTTTAAGTATATCCATTCTCTAAATAAATAAATATCTTGTGTAAAATTGTATCGTATTTTATAGTATTTTCTTGTAAAATTTAATAGCTATTTTATATACACCTCGCATAACATCAAGTATATTTTTGGCGCCGCTGTCGGGGACAATCAAACTTAAAAGCCGGAAGCGCAACGCTAAATAAAAAAAATAAAAAAAGATTTTTATTTTTAGTTTACTTTTATTAAAATTCACTTTTGTAAAAATACGTTTTTAATTATTCGAAAACATAAAAAGAAAACAAAAATATAAATATTTTTAAGAATTTGTTAAATATTTAAGTTTTGTAAAGTTTCTTTATTTTTATTTTATAAAAATATAAGTTTTATTTAAATATTTTGTTTTTATTAAAACATAAAAAAAATGTCGAATTAAATCATGTACCTGAGTTGAATTTTGGAACCCCGCGACTCGCGGAGTTTGCAGCTTCGAATACCGCAACTCGCGGAGCCTCCCTGACACACGTGACAGAAACCCTAATCAGCATTAAATACGGGGTAATTATTATTTATTTATTATTATTAACCCTAATTACTTATTTATTATTATAATTAGTTTTAAGTTTTTAAATTAAATTGTATTTTAGTTAAATTAGTTTAATTAAAATATAAAATTAATACTTTAATAAAATAAATAATATAAAAATAATATTTTTATAAAAATTGTACTTTTTACAACTTTTTGTATATTTTTATATTTTGTCCCTTTTTAATTATTTTAGCGTAATATTTGTATTTTTCGCTCGTATTTAGTTTTAAGATATAGTTTTTGCCATAGTTATTTTTTACTTCTAGATTTTTAGGCTTTGCCGTAAAATTCCTTAAGTGCTTTTTCTTTAGACTAAGATTTAGGTGCTTTAGAATTTTGCGACGCCTTTTTAAGTTTTAGTACCTCTTTTTAAGATATTTCCATTTGGGATATAGTTTTACATGTAAGCTTTAATATTTTTAGACGCCTTTTACCTATGTATCAATTATCATTCCAATTAGTAATCTCAATTTGCGATTATAATTTTAAGTTAGTGATAGTAATAAGGTTGGGTTAGTCGAGTGTTTTTAAGTTCTATAAGTTACTCTTTTTCTTTCTTATTTTTATTTTTCGACCTTTTCCGACACACTCTTTTTCTTTCTTATTTCTCGCTATTCTAGTTTTTAGGACATAGATTTTTATTCTACTTCTTATCTAAATTTCTTAAAATTACGAAAATTTATTTTAAGTGGTTAAATTGATAGACATCAAAATTTTCTGGTTCGTAGTAATAGTTGGATTTGTACGTGGACCGGGTTATTGGAGCCAAACAGTCCTCAATTATATTGAGACCAAACGAATCCTACCCCTCTGCTGCATCTTTTGGCTATTCGAAACGTGGGCAAAATCAAAAAAGTCTATTAATTGGATAACTTATATAATTTTTCTTTCCTTTTTAAAAAACTAATAGGATATTCAGTGAATGCACCGAGCAAGACGTTCACCACCTTTTGTACGTTCACCACCTGTAACTAGATCAAGACATTTAGCAAATATTACCGCCGTTGATTTTTCTTTAGAATCGTCATCCAGTCGACCAAGTACTCTAATTCAAATTTCCGATAATCCATTTTTTGAACCCGACTTCACTATTGAGAATTCGGAAAATATTCAGGGACGATTCATAGATCCTGAACCACTAAACTTTCCTCCGGAACCACCAATCATTCAAACAGAGATTGTTGAGGAACGAACCATTAAATCAGAATCCTCTAGTGATTCCGATTCAACAAATTCAATTATGGAGAATCTGGAACCTTTAAGTATGGAAGACCGAATGAGAGCTAAACGCACTGGCCAAGGTCACGTAATTACTCATCCTGACATTAATGCGCCAGATTATGAAATCAAAGGACAAATTCTACATATGGTGACTAATCAATGCCAATTTAGTGGTGCGCCGAAGGAAGATCCAAATGAACATCTTCGTACCTTTAATAGGATCTGCACACTATTTAAAATAAGAGAAGTTGAGGATGAACAGATATATCTCTTGTTATTTCCCTGGACTTTAAAGGGAGAAGCCAAAGATTGGGTGGAATCGTTACCTGAAGGGGCGATTGATACATGGGACGTTTTAGTTGAAAATTTTCTTAAACAATTCTTTCCGGCATCTAAAGCCGTAAGACTTCAAGGAGAAATTGTTACGTTCATACAGAAACCGAATGAAACTCTATATGAGGCGTGGACAAGATTTGGAAAGTTATTAAAAGGATGTCCGCAACATGGTTTAGACACCTGTCAAATAGTACAAATATTCTACCAAGGATGCGACATCACTACAAGAAAAGACATCGATATAGCAGCTGGTGGTTCTATTATGAAGAAAACAGAAACTGATGCTTATAAAATTATTGATAACACTGCTTCCCACTCACATGAGTGGCACCAAGAAAAAGATATCGTTAGATCATCTAAAGCAGCTAGAGCCGATTCTAGCCATGACTTAGATTCCATTTCCATAAAGATAGATGTTGTCGAGAGACGAATGGAAAAGATGACTAAAGATATACACTCAATACGAATTAGTTGTGAGCAGTGTGGAGGACCACATTTGACAAAAGATTGTCTCAGTATTGAATTAACAATGGAACAAAGAGAGAATATTTCATACATAAACCAAAGGCCTGGAAATAATTATCAAAATAATTATCAACCGCCAAGACCGATCTACAATCAAAACCAGAATTATAATCGAAATATTCCATACAACAACCAACAAGGTCCTAGCAATCAACAAGTATCCAACAATACTTACAATCAGCAAAGACCTAATTTTCAAAACAAACCACCACAACAAACCGATGATAAAAAACCGAATTTAGAAGATATGATGACGAAGCTAGTTGAAACTCAAACGTAGTTTTTCACATCTCAAAAACAAACCAATGAAAAAAATGCTCAACCATTTAGAAATCAACAAGCTTCTATTCAAAACTTGGAACAAAAGTAAGTAACCTAGCAAGGTTAATAGGTGAAAGAAAACCGGGAAGTTTACCTAGTGATACAAATGCTAACCCCCGGAATGAAACAGCTAAAGCCATTACCACAAGAAGTGGTACAACACTTAAACCACCTGAAATACCTGTAACTTCTGATAAAGCTATTCCTACTCCATAAGAACCACAACCTGAACAAGATAAGGAAACAGAACCGGTAGTTGAAAAGGTTAATGAAGATAACACAATTAAGGCTAAACCTTATGTTAAACCATACCAACCACCACTTCCTTACCCGAGTAAAATGAAGAAAGAGAAACTTGAAGCCGAGCAATCCAAATTCTTGGATATGTTTAAACAGATAAATGTAAATCTTCCTTTCATTGATGTAATTTCAGGAATGCCTAGATATGCTAAATTCTTGAAAGATCTGATCACGAATAGAAAGAAAATGGAAGAACTCTCGGCTGTTACTATGAATGCTAATTGTTCAGCAGTGCTGTTGAATAAGATACCAGAAAAATTATCTGATCCAGGAAGTTTCACAATTCCATGTTTTCTGGGTAGTCTTAGTTCAATAGAAGCATTGGCAGACTTAGGTGCTAGTATAAATCTAATGCCGTATTCACTATACGCTAAACTAGACCTTGGAGAATTGAAACCAACCAGAATAATTATACAACTAGCTGATAGATCAATAAAATATCCTAGAGGGATAATGGAGAACATGCTAGTTAAAGTTGGTACTTTAGTATTTCCAGTAGATTTTGTTGTTCTGGACATGGAAGAAGATTCTCAAGTTCCTCTCATATTAGGAAGACCATTCTTAAACACGGCTAAAGCAATGATAGACGTGTTCGGTAAGAAATTGACCCTAAGTATAGAGGAACCTTTTCAGTTGATAGAGCAATGCAACAACCACAATCTGCAGATGATACATGTTATTATATACAAACTATAGATGCACATGCAGAATTATTAGAAGAATTTCCAGAATTACAAGGAACAGGAGAATGTTCTTTAGGAGAAGAAACTGAACAAATTGATGAAGCTGAAATGTTAGCTACACTTATAGCTAATGGATATGAACCAACAACAGAAGAAATTCAAATGCTAAAAGAAGAAGACATATATCGATATAAATCAACGATAGAAGAACCACCGATATTAGAGTTAAAGCCACTTCCAAACCATTTGAAATATGCTTATTTACATGGTGAATCTGAATTACCTGTAATAATATCGTCTTCTCTTACTGAAAATGAGAAATCACAACTCATTTCTGTGTTAAAAGCTCATAAACCAGCCATTGCATGGAAGATTCATGATATTAAAGGAATAAGTCCTTCGTATTGCACACATAAAATCCTTATGGAAGAAGGTCATAAAACGTATGTGCAACGCCAACGAAGACTAAATCCGAATATGCAAGATGTAGTTAAGAAAGAAATTATTAAACTACTAGATGCAGGTTTAATATATCCAATTTCTGATAGTCCATGGGTAAGCCCAGTTCAATGCGTGCCTAAGAAGGGTGGCATGACTGTCATTACAAATGATAAAAATGAGCTTATTCCTACTAGGACTGTAACAGGATGGCGTGTATGTATTGATTATAGAAAATTAAATGACGCCACCAGAAAAGATCACTTTCCCTTACCTTTCATTGATCAAATGTTGGAAAGATTAGCCAGAAATAGTTACTATTGTTTTCTTGATGGATTTTCTGGATATTTTCAAATTCCAATAGCACCCGAAGATCAAGAGAAAACCACGTTCACATGCCCTTATGGTACTTTTGCTTACAAACGCATGCCATTTGGACTTTGCAACGCCCCTGCAACCTTTTAAAGGTGTATGATGGCGATTTTTCACGACATGATAGAAGAATGCATGGAAGTTTTCATGGATGATTTTTCAGTCTTCGGTGATACATTTGAAACATGTCTAGCTAATCTTGAACGAATGCTTATTAGATGCGAACAATCAAATCTAGTTCTTAATTGGGAGAAATGCCATTTTATGGTTAAAGAAGGCATCGTTCTTGGTCATAAAATTTCAAAAGAAGGAATTGAAGTGGATAGAGCTAAAGTAGATGTAATTGCTAAACTTCCACATTCCACCAATGTTAGAGGAGTTAGGAGTTTTCTAGGGCATGCCGGTTTTTACCGACGTTTCATAAAAGATTTTTCTAAAATTGCCACTCCTATGAATAAACTCCTAGAAAAGGATGCTCCATTCATCTTTTCAGATGAATGTATCAAATCTTTTAATATTCTTAAATAGAAACTCACTAATGCGCCGATCATGATAACACCAAATTGGAATCTACCATTTGAACTAATGTGCGATGCAAGTGATTTTGCAATGGGAGCCGTTTTAGGACAAAGGATTGAAAAACGATTTCAACCTATTTATTACGCTAGTAAGACGTTACAAGAAGCACAAACAAATTATACAACTACTGAAAAAGAACTCCTTGCTATTGTCTTTGCTTTTGACAAATTTCGATCATATATCGTTCTAGCTAAAACGGTGGTCTATACCGACCATTCTGCTCTTAGATACCTATTTTCGAAATAAGATGCTAAACCAAGATTAATCCGTTGGATCTTACTCTTACAAGAGTTCGATATTGAAATCCGAGATAAAAAAAGAGCAGAAAATCTCGCCGCTGATCATCTTTCTCGTCTTGAAAATCCTGAATTAGAAGTTCTAAATGAATCGGCCATACAAGACAACTTTCCTGATGAATATCTATTGAAGATAGATTATAATGAAATCCCATGGTTTGCAGACTATGCAAACTACTTAGTTTGCGGATTCCTTGAAAAAGGATTATCGTACCAAAAACGAAAGAAATTCTTCAGTGATATAAAACACTATTTCTGGGAAGATCCACATCTATTTAAAAGTTGTCCAGATGGAATAATACGCCGATGTGTATTCGGAGATGAAGCTAGTAAAATTTTAAACCATTGTCACACAGGACCAACAGGAGGGTATTATGGGCCTTAATTAACAGCAAGAAAAGTTTATGAAGCTGGATTCTATTGGCCTACAATTTACAAAGACGCACACCTTCTTTGCAAATCCTGTGATGCATGTTAAAGGGCCGGAAAAATAAGTCAACGTGATGAAATGCCACAAAATGTCATACAAGTATGTGAAGTATTTGACATTTGGGGTATTGACTTTATGGGTCCATTTCCAAAATCTCATAATAATCTCTATATTCTCGTAGCCATTGATTATGTATCTAAATGGGTGGAAGCACAAGCCCTCCCAACTAACGATGCACGAGTTGTACTCAACTTTTTAAAACGTCTTTTTGCAAGGTTTGGAACACCGAAAGCTTTAATAAGTGATCGGGGAACTCATTTCTGTAATAATCAACTTGAGAAAGTTCTTAAAAGATATGGAGTAACTCATAAAATCTCCACTGCTTATCATCCACAAACAAGTGGACAAGTTGAAAATACCAACCGAGCTTTAAAACGTATTCTAGAAAAAAACGTAGGATCAAATCCGAAGGAATGGTCCATTAAATTGGAGGATGCACTCTGGGCTTTTAGAACAGCCTACAAAACTCCAATTGGAATCACACCTTTTAGACTCGTTTATGGAAAAGCATGTCATCTTCCGGTAGAAATTGAACACAAAGCATTTTGGGCTTTTGATGATGTAGCGTGAGGGTACGAAATAGTATTATTTTTACTAGGAAATACTACAAAATATGACACAAGTTTTATTAATTTACGGATTGGGATATACCTAAACCTTGCTACAACACTATAGGCAGTGTACCTAATCGTAGAGTAGTGTAGTTTTTAGTAAGTCCGGTTCGTTCCACAGGGAGCTGGTGATACTTACTATATTTTTAACAACTATATTTATACAAAATATATATAATTATATAAGTAGTAATATATTATAAAAGGGGAGTTTTACCGTTTAATGACCGGTTTGTCGATTCTATATTTTAAACGCAAAGATAAATGACGATAATTAAAGTGCGTAAAATAATGACAATAAATAAAATGACAGTAAATAAAATTGCGAGTAATAAAATGACAGTAAATAAAGATACGATGAGAAATACAATAAAAGAATTATGCTTATTTAAACTTCCGTAATCATGATGTTTAACGTTTTGATTTTAATTAATTGTTACTCGGGTTAATTGTCCTTTGTCATGGTTTATTTGATACCTATCTGGTTTTTGTCCATAATAGTCCATCGGTCATAAATATAAAGTGCGAGTGTCCTCGTCAAATTACCCTTATACCCGAAGTCAAATATTCCAACTAATTAAGGATTTAAACTGTGACGCAGTTATCACTTCTGTCAACAATTACACCAGTTATCACTGTATGTAATCCACCCCTGTTTTGATTAGATATGAATATTAATTTACCCACTTGATCAGTTTGAATAATCAATTACCCAACCCGAATAATTAATTAAATGATTATAATAGGACAACGTCACTAAATAGGACAACCATAATCATTATTAATTATTAGGTTAATTAATTTGAAGATAGGTTCGACAGACTCCAATGAGTTGTCACTCAATTAGACTATACCCCCCATCTATTAATAGTCAATAGTCCAATTTCCACAAGTGTCGGTCTTTTGCCCAAACCTTAATTATGGTACAAAATTCAATAACCCCGTCTTAATATTTTAGCCCAACATCACGATTACTTCGGCTCAAATAAGCATAATAATAACTTAGTTACGAGACATTAAATTAAAAAGGAAGAACATAGCTTACAGTGATGATTAATCGCGTAGTGTTACACGGACAGAGTTCTGACTTAAATCCTTACAATATTCGCCAACATACCATTATTATTATTATTATCTAAAATTAAAATTATAATTATAATATATATAAATATGTTTACAGAAAGATAGAAAGAGAGAATTGGGATAGATCTATAATCGATATTCGTTCTTTTATAGACGAATTTTGAATTCAAACTTTCACTTATGGCCCCTTAACTATGCTCAATTAACAACTTTTTATTATTTAATATTATTCTTATTATGAATTATTTAAATATTATATTTTATTCTTGTGCATAGTTGACTCGTAATTTTTACACCGTTGCGTCGAGCGTTGAGAGTTGACTCATGTCCCGGTTCCGGATTTTCGAACGTCCTTGCGTACTATTTTATATCGTGTACTTTGCGTTTTGTAACTTGTACTCTTGTCATTTTTAGACGTTCCTCATCAATAATTTGAACCTTTTTAATTGTATGTTGTACTTTTGAGCTTTTTGGACCTTTGTGTCTTCAATTCGTCGTTTTCGCCTTTTGTCTTCGCACTTATTTAATATAAACGAATATTACTTGAAAATGGAACAATTGCAACTAAAATCTTATCTTTCTTGGGGGATAATGCTATGAAATATATGTTCCTTTTTAGCCTTATCAATATCCCCACACTTGAGCGTTGCTTGTCCTCAAGCAATATAGTCTTGAAAAACACTTGAATCACTTCTTTATTCTTCACACTTTGTACATCAGTGACTTCAATACGGCGATATGAACAATGATAGTAACAATGTGGTTAAAGGTGGGTGTGTCATCCACAGTTGCCTCGGGTTTAGGTCAACGACACTTGCAATCAAATAGCCGATTTACTTTCGGTTTCCAAAGCAAAGTGCACATTTGAAAGGCAGTTTACAGTCCCACATGACTATAAAAATTTAGATCCTTTAGGAAATAGGATCTTTATGAAAACATTTGATCTTTTGAAAATTCAATCTAGCTTTTACCCTAGATAAGTTTTCTGATTTGATCCACCATTGGTGTTGCAAAATATATTTGTGGATCAATATTTTGGCTAAAAACATTTAGGTTCGTGTAATCCACTGCTATCCCGGTATCGGAAAGCACACATCCAGTTTACTTGTTCCGTATATTACCTTTCGGCAAACTACCGTCCGGTTGTAAAGGAAAGCGATGAACAAGAAACTGTTAAGGCAATGTCCCGTGACATGCAGATGATTATGGTCTTTTAACGTGTCGAATGCTAGAACTATCCTTGGTAGGAGCGATAGTAAAGATCATCCTATGATTTTTCGGTCTGGCACAAGGTCCTGTCTCCGACCATGCTATGCAACCACCGTTCTTACGGTTGACACCCGATTTGGTTCAGGTGACCTAATGAATTCCAGGTGAATTCCTAGGATTTTACGTTCAATGGTAATGAACGCATTGAAAATGGATTTTCAGAAAACAAATCGGTTTGCAATTTTGATCAAAATATTTTCTCGTTCAAGCTCGAGTTTAGATATCATTGAATTCCATGAGTTTGAATTCTCAATCTTTAAGGTCAATCTCTAGGATTGAGTAATATCAGTCTTAAAAGCTGATTTTTAATCTTTAAGGAGATTATCCTTTCTGGGGATCTTATTCATTAGTCTTATCAAGCTAATTTGCACGGTGCCCCCCCATTGTACGAGATAAATCCTTCTCATGGTTAGGATAAATCTGACCACATGGCGACCCTGTTTGATGCTGAGGTCCGTGGATTTCCAGCCAATTTTAGTGATGACTTTTCTAGATTTTTCGTCAACCTACAGCTGGTCTGGACGACAACTTCTTGACCTAAATCAAGAAGCGTGTGTCTTTTTCGGAAGACTTTACTTCCTTCAAATGATGGAATTGATTCATCGTGTAGATCCATCTTTCTTTCAAAAGTATTATAGTAAATCGGGTAAAACTGATTAGTATCATCCAAAACAAAAGTACCTGCAATAATCTTGTACAAAGATATGTTATAGATAGTTTTTAATTGAAAAACTTGGTACATTCTCCCCACACTTAGTTTCTTTCTTTGCCTTTTTATTCTCCTTTATTCCATTTTAAATGAATTCAAGCATTTTAGGTTGTTTCTCAATTTATGTCCTTTCCGAGGTAACGATAATTTCGGTATTATCACCTAGTTTTCACCGTTCATAAATATGTATAAACATGATTTTGACTTCATTTAATTGAAATTTTTTCAAATTTTCACAAAATTTGGCAAATAAACCAAGTATAAACCTGAGAGAATTTATAACCCTTCCCCACACTTAAGATCATGCAATGCCCTCATTTGCATGAAATCAGACTATAATTTAAATTTATGAGGGTGATTAGCGTAGAAAAGTGATTAAAAATACCGAGTTTGTAATTACAAAGCTCGTCGAATGATAGATGGCGCCTCATCGTTCATTCCTTCATTTGTTATATCATATTTGTTGTTTTGCGTCTTGTCGTCAAAATTAGTACCTTTTGCTGAACTTTAATGACAGTCTTTGAAAGTGCATTGTTTTACCCTGTTTTGTACATAAGATAAAATACAAACATATATATATATATATATATATATATATATATATATATATATATATATATATATATATATATATATTTTTGAAGTTTGGTTTATAACCCCACTTTTCAAAAATTTATAAAGTATAATATTTTTGGCATACTTTAAATCAATAAAATTAAAAATAATGATAACAAAATTTGTCGCCCCGCCCTCGGGTAAAGTAATTTCGGCTTAATGACCTAGTCTTCAACTCACGACAAATTTTAGAAATCATTTTTTCAACTTAATGAATTAAAGTAAATTTTGTTTTTAAAAACTTAAATTAAAATGCATATTAATTTCATAAAAAAAACCTACAAAACAAAAATTCAGAATGGAGGGAGAAAACTAGTTCTTTAGTGTCTGCTAGCGGAAAAGACCAATCGGGTTCCATTCTCGGAACTACACGAGAACAGAACAACTAACTCTCGACAACATTTTCCTTTTAGAACATTTGAATCTCCCCACACTTAGGTAGCTGTGGTGTCGAAATTGTGATTAGCTTCATCGTCAATTTCTCTTGGTCCATAATCAACTTGCATATCTGTGACTTTTTCTTTAAGCCATTGGTCGGATTCATGTGTTATATCCACAATTTCAACTAGCTTTGCCTTTTCTTTAGGCGACAGATTGGATACTAATCGGTTACATAACTTAAAGTTCCCCTTGGTTCTAGCATCGCGAATCCGTTTAATAAGTTTCTTCATTGAACTATTAATAACGGGATCATTTAATTTCGTATCAACAACGGGGTTCTTTGTTATCATGTCATCATTAGGTGTTACTTCATTTTCCCCACACTTAGGCGTTTCATTATTGTTAAGCACTACCGTTGGAGTTGGTAAAACCACATGGTTCTTACCAATTGTTTTTACTGGTTCAACGGTTTTGGCTGGTGGAGATTTAGACTTTCGAATCATAAAGGTGATCGATTTGTCACCACTTTTAAGTGTCATTCTTCCATTTCCTACGTCAAATAACGCCCCGGTGGACGCAAAGAATGGTCGACCTAAAATTAGAGGAACGTTTGGGTCCTCTTCTATGTCAATGACAATGAATTTGACTAGAAAGGTTAAATTGCCTACTTGAATGGGTAGGTTGTCAGCAATTCCAACTGGGTGCTTAATTGTTTGATCAAAGAGTCGAACACTCATATCCGTTGGACTTAACTTACCTACACCTAATCTCTTATATAAGGAAAGAGGCATAACACTTACACTTGCACCTAAATCTGCTAGTGCATCATACATGACACAATCACTAAGTAGACAAGGAACAATAAATTCACCCGGATCACCTACCCTAGGTGGAGGTTTTGGTGGAACTGTCTTCACCGGGTTTATATTTACGGCTTTTGTTTCTTGCACTTTCTTATTCTTTTTCTTCTTCTTCTTTCCAATGGTATCACAAACTTTATTACCTATTACTTGCTCATACTCAACTCCTTTTCTTGGAAACGGGATGGGTGGTTTGTATGGTGCCACCACTGGCTTTACATACTCGGGTGGTGGTGGTGTAACTTCTTCATTGTTACTCACATTTAAAACCTTCCCATCTTCTGGTGCTGGTTTTTCAGAGTTTGTTGACACCATATTAACATTCTCATTCCGAGGATTTACTTCAGTATTACTCGGTAGCTTTCCTTGTTCCCTCTCACTCATCATGCTAGCAAGAGTACCTACGTGTTTTTCAAGATTCAAAATGGAAGCTTGTTGAGTTCTTAATGACTGATCAAACCTCTCGTTTGTTTGGGTTTGAGATGTAATGAATTATGTTTGAGATTCAATCAGCTTTGCCATCATTTCTTCTAGATTTGGCTTTTTCTCTTCGGGTTGTTGTGGTTTATATAAGCCAGGTCTTTGTTGATTGAAAGTGTTGTTTTGAGTTGGTTGGTTATTCGGACCTTGTTGGTTATACCAGTTATTTTCGGGTCCTTTTGGATTGTAAAGAATGTTTTGATTTCGATTGAAGTTTAGCTTTGGCGGTTGATAATTATTTTGATAATTATTTCCCGGCCTTTGGTTCATATAGAAAACATTCTCTCATTGTTCCATCGTTGGTTCAATGTGACAATCTTTCAATAAGTGTGGTCCACCGCATTGCTCACAACTGATTCGTATTGCGTGAATATCTTTATTCATCTTTTCCATTCGTCTTTCGAAAGCATCTATTTTTGCGGAAACGGAATCAAAGTCATGGCTAGAATCAGCTCTAGCCGCTTTAGATGATCGAAAGATATCTTTTTCTTGGTGCCACTCATGTGAGTGGGATGCTGTGTTATCAATAATTTTGTAAGCTTCAGTTGCGGTTTTCTTCATAATTGAACCACCAGCTGTTATGTCGATGTCTTTCCGTGTAGCAACGTTGACACCTTGGTAGAATATTTGTACTATTTGGTAAGTGTCTAAACCGTGTTGAGGACATCCTCTCAACATCCTTTCGAATCTTGTCCACGCCTCATATAATGTTTCATTTGGCTTTTGCGTAAACGTAACAATTTCTCCTTGAAGTCTCACGGCTTTGGATGCCGGAAAGAATTGTTTAAGAAATTTTTCAACTAAAACATCCCATGTGTCAATCGCCCCTTCAGGTAACGATTCTAACCAATCTTTGGCTTCTCCCTTTAAAGTCCAGGGAAACAACATGAGATAGATCTGCTCATCTTCCACTTCTCGGATTTTGAATAGTGTACAAATTCTTTTAAACGTACGAAGGTGTTCGTTAGGATCTTCATTCGGTGCACCACTGAATTGGCATTGGTTAGTTACCATGTGTAGAATTTGTCCTTTGATTTCATAATCTGGCGCATTAACTTCTGGCTTAATAATGGCATGACCTTGGCCCGTGCGTGTGGCTCTCATTCGATCTTCCATACTTAGAGGTTCCGTTACTTCCATAATTGAATTTGTTGAATACGAATCACTAGAGGATTCTGATTTAATGGTTTGTGGCTCAGGAGGAATAATTAGTGGTTCAGGATCTTGGAATTGTCCTTGAATATGCTCCGGGTTCTTAATTGTGACGTCGGGTTCAAAAGATGGATTATCGGAAATTTGAGTTGGAGTTCTTGTTCGACTAGATGACGATTCTAAAGAAAAATCAACGGCGACAATATTTGCTAGATGTCTTGATCGAGTTACAGGTGGTGAACGTATGAAAGGTGGTGAACGTTTTGCTCGGTGCATTCACAGAATATCCTATTAGTTATAAAAATAAGAAAAACTTATATAAGTTGTCCAATTAATAGACTTTTCTGATTTTGCCCACGTTTCGAATAGCCAAAAGATGTAGCAGGTAGCCAGGACCCTTTAAATCGGAAGCCCACAACTAGCCACTAACAAATCCAACTATTACTAGGAACCAGAAAAATGTCAACATCTATTAATTTAACCGCTTAAATAATTTTTCTTTCCGTTTTAAGATTTAGATAAGAAGTATAGAAAATTCTAAGTCCTAAAAACTAGAGTATCGAGAAATAAGGAAGAAATAGATTGCGCGTCGAAAAATGTTGAAAAATAAAAAAGACGAAGAGTGGTTTGTAAACACGCGGTTAATCCAACCTTATAACTATCACTATCTTAAAATTAAAACTACAAATAGAGATCACTAATTGGAATTGTAATTGATACATAGGTAAACGGCGTCGAAAGATAAATAAAAATAAGAAAGTAGCACGAAAAATGGCGTCGCAAAATTCTAAAGCGCCTAAAACTTAGTTTAAGGAATAAGCACTTAAGGGATTTTACGGCAATCCTAAAAAAATCTAGAAATAAAAATAACTATGGCAAAACTAATCTTAATACTAAAAATTTTAACTAGAGTGTTATTAAAAAAAAAATACTTTAATAATTAGGTAGCAAAATTACATATTTCATTGGTCATGTCGTTATAAATATAAATGTGCCCGTTTTTTTTTTTTTTTACTACGAAATAACTTTGTGTAATTAGTAAATTTGAGTGTGGGGAGACTTATTTACAATAAATAAAATAACTTGTATAAGGTTATTAGTAAAAATAACGACATGGTCATAATTATAAATGCGTTTGTCCACTTCCTTTATTAATTTAGCAAAATTACACTTGGCGGACTCATATCGTTTTTTTTTTTTTTTTTTAAAAAAAAAACACGATTTTTTTACACAATTTTTTTTTTTTTTTACGTTTTTGTTTTTTTTTTTTACGTTTTTTTTTTACGTTTTTTTTTTTTACGTTTTTTTTTTTTACGTTTTTTTTTTTTTTACGTTTTTTTTTTTTTACAAATATAAATTAAAAATATAGTGTTTCGCCGAGTTCCCCGGCAGCGGCGCCAAAAACTTGATGATGTAGCGTGAGGGTACGAAATAGTATTATTTTTACTAGGAAATACTACAAAATATGACACAAGTTTTATTAATTTACGGATTGGGATATACCTAAACCTTGCTACAACACTATAGGCAGTGTACCTAATCGTAGAGTAGTGTAGTTTTTAGCAAGTCCGGTTCGTTCCACAGGGAGCTGGTGATACTTACTATATTTTTAACAACTATATTTATACAAAATATATATAATTATATAAGTAGTAATATATTATAAAAGGGGAGTTTTACCGTTTAATGACCGGTTTGTCGATTCTATATTTTAAGCGCAAAGATAAATGACGATAATTAAAGTGCGTAAAATAATGACAATAAATAAAATGACAGTAAATAAAATTGCGAGTAATAAAATGACAGTAAATAAAGATACGATGAGAAATACAATAAAAGAATTATGCTTATTTAAACTTCCGTAATCATGATGTTTAACGTTTTGATTTTAATTAATTGTTACTCGGGTTAATTGTCCTTTGTCATGGTTTATTTGATACCTATCTGGTTTTTGTCCATAATAGTCCATCGGTCATAAATATAAAGTGCGAGTGTCCTCGTCAAATTACCCTTATACCCGAAGTCAAATATTCCAACTAATTAAGGATTTAAACTGTGACGCAGTTATCACTTCTGTCAACAATTACACCAGTTATCACTGTATGTAATCCACCCCTGTTTTGATTAGATATGAATATTAATTTACCCACTTGATCAGTTTGAATAATCAATTACCCAACCCGAATAATTAATTAAATGATTATAATAGGACAACGTCACTAAATAGGACAACCATAATCATTATTAATTATTAGGTTAATTAATTTGAAGATAGGTTCGACAGACTCCAATGAGTTGTCACTCAATTAGACAATACCCCCCATCTATTAATAGTCAATAGTCCAATTTCCACAAGTGTCGGTCTTTTGCCCAAACCTTAATTATGGTACAAAATTCAATAACCCCGTCTTAATATTTTAGCCCAACATCACGATTACTTCGGCTCAAATAAGCATAATAATAACTTAGTTACGAGACATTAAATTAAAAAGGAAGAACATAGCTTACAGTGATGATTAATCGCGTAGTGTTACACGGACAGAGTTCTGACTTAAATCCTTACAATATTCGCCAACATACCATTATTATTATTATCTAAAATTAAAATTAAAATTATAATATATATAAATATGTTTACAGAAAGATAGAAAGAGAGAATTGGGATAGATCTATAATCGATATTCGTTCTTTTATAGACGAATTTTGAATTCAAACTTTCACTTATGACCCCTTAACTATGCTCAATTAACAACTTTTTATTATTTAATATTATTCTTATTATGAATTATTTAAATATTATATTTTATTCTTGTGCATAGTTGACTCGTAATTTTTACACCGTTGCGTCGAGCGTTGAGAGTTGACTCATGTCCCGGTTCCGGATTTTCGAACGTCCTTGCGTACTATTTTATATCGTGTACTTTGCGTTTTGTAACTTGTACTCTTGTCATTTTTAGACGTTCCTCATCAATAATTTGAACCTTTTTAATTGTATGTTGTACTTTTGAGCTTTTTGGACCTTTGTGTCTTCAATTCGTCGTTTTCGCCTTTTGTCTTCGCACTTATTTAATATAAACGAATATTACTTGAAAATGGAACAATTGCAACTAAAATCTTGTCTTTCTTGGGGGATAATGCTATGAAATATATGTTCCTTTTTAGCCTTATCAGCTTTGAAGACATGTAATCTTGATTTACATGAAGCTGGACGTCTACGGTTAAGTCAACTAAACGAATTAGAAGAATTAAGACATGAAGCATACGAAAATTCGTTAATCTATAAAGAAAGAACGAAGAAATGGCATGATAAAAGAATCAGAAGTTTAAAAGAATTTAAAGAAGGAGACAGAGTTCTTCTTTTTAATTCACGATTCAAGCTATTTCCTGGAAAATTGAAATCAAGATGGTCTGGACCATTCATAGTTAAAAGAGTTTTCCCATACGGAACGATAGAATTAATAAATTCAAATGGGATTGAATTTAAAGTTAATGGTCACAGAGTTAAACACTACATCGATAGTCCGATGGAATTCGACAATGAAGTTAATCACAATTTCGATACCACAGCTAACTAAGTGTGGGGAGAATCAAGTCTTTAAAGGATAATATGTATTTCTGTTACAGTTAGATTGTCTGTTTTCGTGTAGTTCTTGAAAATGGAACCCGGTGGTCTTTCCCTAGCAGACCCTAAAGAACTAGTCTTCTCCCCCCATTCTGAATTTTTATTTTTTTTAGGAAATGAAGACTGCCTGTGAACTAAACCATAGTCTAATGCTACACGCTTTGATCACTAAACGTAATAATGACACACTACCGAGTGAAATAGTATCAGTAATCAGAGAAAGATTGGACAGAGTAAGAAAAGAATCCAGATGCGAAGATAATAAGTTACAATTTGGTAAAGAAAAATCAAAATCCGCAGCGAAAAGAAGAGCACGACACCTAGAAAGATGTCATAAATGAGGAAAATGGTCACATGGAGGTAAATATTCAAATAATCAAACCTATTCAAATACCGAATTTGTTACTTTATGCAGAGACGGACCGTTCATATGTTTAGAAGAAAAACACTGAATGTTCGAGGTTACGCCTATGTAGCTATTTAAAACCAATTAAACCGACTATCTTATGAGTGGGATAGATCGTATAACTAAGAATACTATCTCACAGGTAAGTCTGTACAGTTTTTATTTTTATTTTTTACCTTTTGATAATAAACGCTAATTTGTTCGCTATAAAGTATTAAATTGGTATTGAATAAAATTAGGTTTGGCGACCGAAATTATTGATATCATTCAAAAATTTATTACATCACGGCGAAATTTAACGTTTATTCTTAAGGTATAAATATGTTTAATCAATCAACCCAAAATATTTCAAAAATTCGTCATGAGTTAAATTAGGTCATGAAACTGAAATTACTTTACCGAAAAGAGGGGCGCATATTTTTGATAATATTTGATTGATTAAAGTGGGATAAAAAGCCAAAAAGATTTTTAATTTTATTTTTACCATGTTTTTAAAATTAATATATAAATCTTAAATTAATATTGTAAACTTTGTAAAAACAATATATTTAAAATTGTAAATATTTGAAAAATATAATATAAGTTTGGTGTGATTTTATAATATGAATTTTTAAATTAAGTTTGGTGTGAATTTTTAATTTTTAAAATAAGAATTTTTAATTTTATGCATTTCAAATTTTAAGTTTGGTGTGAATTTTTAATATTAATTTTGAATTTTATGTATTTTTATTTTAAGTTTGGTGTGAATTTAAAAACAAAAATTTACTTTATCTCATTAAGTTAAAAACATGATTTTAAAAATTCATCGTAAGTTGAAGACTAGGTCGTTGAACCGAAATTGCTTTACCCGAGAGAGGGACGAGAACTTTTATTATCATTATTTTTAATCTTATTGAATTAAAGTATGCCAAAAACATTAAAAAAAACCCAAAAATCTTAGCTTTTAAAACAATCGCTACAAAAAGACAAATTTTAAAATTTTGTCGAAGGACGGACTAGGACATCGATCCGAAACGACCTCGTCCTAAATAACAAGGGAAACAAAATTTTAAAATTAATTACTTAATTGTTTTAATTAGTATAAGATGTTTAAAAAAAAAAGTACAAACTCCGCGACTCGCGGAGTTTGAAGGGTAAAAACACCGCAAGTCGCGGAGGATCCAAAACCCAGAAAAAAAATAAAACGAGCTGAACTGATCAGTCCCCATCCCCACACCACATAAACTGCGAAATAAACCCGAAAAAACCCGAAAAACACACACCAAATTCGCAATTTTTGACAGCTAATCATCAAATCTTTTACTAAAATCATGTTGAGAAGGATGCTATCAAGGAATTAATCAAGAAAAACGGTAAATTTCTACACCTAAACACCATTTAATCCGAAAATTAGTGTTCTTGAGTAATTTTATACCCAATTTGATTTTGATGCTTTTTAGTGTAATTATGTTTAAATTATTTATGTATTATGCTTGAATAACCTAGATTGATGCTATTTAACATGATAAAAAGCCTTAAACTTCAAATTTTGAGTAATCTAGGGTTTGTGTTCTTGAGCAAATTTGGGGCTTTTTGATATAAACAGGTTATGGCCGATTTTTGTCATGAATTGTTGCTAAATTAAGTAGTGTAACATGTTTAGGTAGTTAAATGATCCAAACTTTGAGCCTAAACATGATTTTGAGAATTAAAGTGGACTTTTTCAAGTCTAAAATTCATGAACTTGATTTTTGAGAGATAATGCCATTTGAAACTTGTTTAATTGCTAGTAATGATTATTTTGACATGTTATTTGAGTTGAATGCTTATGAACTTGGCGAACATTTTGGTATATGCTTATTTGAAAAAGTGTAGATTTGATAAAAATATGAAAATGAGCTTAAGTTTGATATAAATTGATCATGTTATTGTAATTATTTTGATTGATGATTTTGCTGACACTAATGCATATTTGGATGCACAAAAATTGTGTTTGATTTTTTTTGCAGACTGAAAGGGGTGAATCTTCATCCCAAGCTCGCAATGCTCCTACTGAGAATACAGAACAACAGGAGGTGGATAACTACTACAAACAAGATATACCTCATCCAGTCATGATATTTTCTGATATGCACTTGAAAGATTTGCACCCGAACCTGAGATTTGACAGACTTTGGATAGATTATCCAAAATACCAAAGGGGTTTGCATACTCTTCATTCTAAAGCTGTTGAAGTACCTAGGGTCATAGAATGGGGACCATTAGAAGCTGTAGAATTAGCCGGGCCAATTAGGGAATTACTTGCACAGAGGTATGGTAATTCTACTTTTAACGATTGGGTACGGTTATTCAACATGCGTAGACCTGTATATAAAGTATGGTGTGAAGAATTGTTGTGTAGTATAGAATTAAATGATCGGGTAGCTAGTTTAACCGATCGATCTTTTATTAGATTTTTGTTAGGAGGTTCGATGCGCCACATGTCTTTACTAGACATGGCTCAGGCTTTACGTATATATACGCCTGAGGAGTTAGGATCTGCCGGTTGTAGAGGGTTGATACTAAATGGTAGAAAGATAGACGAAAATTTTGATACGCATGGTGTATGGAGTCAAATGACTAGCCATCACCGATTTAAAGGGGGAAATTACTCTTATTTGGATATAGATAGAGCAGAGTTAAGAGTAATTTATAGGTAAGAATAAGGAAAAGGTAAATGAACAGGATTTGTTTTACCATATGTGTATTCGAGACCCACAAAGCGCTGTAAGTATACCTTATTGTGTGGGTTATTATTTATCAGCTATGGTTAGGGGGATGAGACCGTATAGCATAATAGGAGGCGGTATATTTATTACTTTGATTGCTGAATATCTCGGTGTGGATATAAGTCGGGGGGGATTATTAGTCGAAGAACCAGAACCCCGCGATACAATAGGTTTAAATGTATACCATGGTGCGAAGGTTTTGAAGAGGCGAAATAACACTGCAGTACAATACCATGGTAGACATCCACAGGTTGAGAGAAACCAACAGCAAGGTAATGTAGGAGGGGGAAATGAAATGGCAGAAATGCAAAGATTTATAGCTTCACAAGAATACGAAAATGCTAGACATAGAGCATTTAAAGATTGGCAAGTTCATCAAAACCAAATCTTAGCTTATTGCCAACATATAGGTAGAAACTATATTCCTACACCAACGCCCACATTCCCTCCCTGGTCTATAGAGATGCAACCACCGTATCCTAGTATAACCCAGCCGAAGCATTCTATAACACATACGGTTATGCATGGAACCCCTACTGGTATCAGTATCATCCCTAGTCTACTTAGTTTTATTTATTTTATTATTTGTAATGTTAATACATTTAATACTTATGTTAATATTGTAATAGTTTTTATAATTTTCTAACTTTTATTATTAGATTTTAATAATTTTTGAATGTGGGGTAATATACCAAACTTCAAAAATATGTATATATGTTTGCAGTTTATCTTATGTACACAACAGGGTAAAACAACGCATTTTCAAATACTGGCATTAAGTTCAGCAAAAGCAACTAATTTTGACGACAAGATGCAAAATAAATGTGATATAACAACAAGACGGAATGAACAAATGATATGCACCATTTATCATTCAGCAAACAAACGCCAATATGTTTGGAAACTTTGGTAAAATTTAATCATTTTCACACAAATCACCCTCAATAATTTAAATTGTTACCGATTTCTTGCAAATGAGGGCATTGCAAGATCTTAAGTGTGGGAAGGGGTTAAATTCTTTCGGATTTTTAAAATTTTTATCTTAAACACTTGGTTACCATTAAAAATACTAGTAAAGCAGTAGTTGTATTAGAATCTAGTGCTCTCTGATAATAAAGAACAGCCCTAGTCTTATATACTGACTACCCAATTCTAGTAAAATTTTTCAAAATTTTCAACTAAATGAACTCAAAATCATGTTTATACATATTTATGAACGATAAAACTAGGTGTTAACACCGAAATTATTGTTACCTTGGAAAGGACATAAATTAAGAAACAGACCAAAATGTTAGAATTCATTTAAAATGGAATAGAGGACAATAAAAAGGCAAATATAAAAGCCAAGTGTGGGAAAATTTACCAAGTTATTTTAAACATATATCACATATTTTTGTACAAATAATTGAAAATACTTTTGCTTTGGACTAAACTAAAAAGTTTTACCTGATTTACTGTAAGAAAGATGGATCTACACGATGAATCAATTCCATCATTAAAAGGAAGTAAAGTCTTCCGAAAAAGAAACGCGCTTCTTGATTTAGGTCATGAAGTTGTCGTCCAGACCAGCTGTAGGTTGATGAAAAATCTAGAAAAGTCATCACTAAAATCAGCAGGAAATCCACGGACCTCGGCATTAAACAGGATCGCCAAGTGGTCAGATTTATCCTAACCATGAGAAGGATTTATCTCGTACAATGGGGGGCACCGTGCAAATTAGCTAGATAAGACTAATGAATCAGATCCCCAGAAAGGATAATCTTCTTAAAAGATCAAAAATCAGCTTTTAAGCCTGATATTACTCAATCCTTGAGATTGACCTTAAAGATTGAGAATTACAAACTCATGGAATTCAATGATATCTAAACTCGAGCCTGAACGAGAAAATATTTTGATCAAAATTACAAACCGATTTGTTTTCTAAAAACCCATTTTCAATGCGTTCATTACCATTGAACGTAAAATCCTAGGAATTCACCTGGAATTCATTAGGTCACCTGAACCAAATCGGGTATCAACCGTAAGAATGGTGGTTGCATAGCATGGTCAAAGACAGGACCTTGTGCCAGACCGAAAAATCATAAGGGTGAGCTTTACTATTGCTCCTACCAAGGATAGTAATTGCGTCCGATACGTTATAGACCATAATTAAAAGCATGTCAGGGGACATTGCCTTAACAGTTGCTTGTTCAACGCTTTCCTTTACAACCGGACGGTAGTTTACCGAAAGGTAATATACGGGACAAGTAAACTGGACGTGTTGCTTTCCTAATACAAGGTTAGCAAGTGGGTGACACAAAACCATAAGTTTTGAGCTAAAATTTTCAAATATGAAACCCACCAAACCCATAAAAATATTTTGCAAACACCGGTGAAGGGTTATTCCGGAAAAATTATCTAGGGTAAAAACTAGATTTAATTTTCAAAAGATCAAATGTTTTCATAAAGATCCAATTTCCTTAATGGATCTAAATTTTTATAGTCATGTGGGACTGTAAACCATATCGTTACTACCATTGTTTATACCGCCGTATAGAAATCACTGATGTACAAAGTGTGAAGAATAAAGAAGTGATTCTAGTATTTCAAGACTATATTGCTTGAGGACAAGCAACGCTCAAGTGTGGGAATATTTGATAATGCTAAAAACGAACATATATTTCATAGCATTATTCCTCAAGAAAGACAAGCTTTTAGTTGCAATTCTTCTATTTACAAGTGATATTCGTTTAAATAATAAAAGGTGAAGACAAAAGGCAGATTCGACGAATTGAAGACGCAAACGACCAAAAAGCTCAAAAGTACAAAATACAATCAAAGAGGTTCTAATTATTGATAAGAAACGTCTCGAAATTACAAGAGTACAAGATTCAAAACGCAAAGTACAAGATATTAAATTGTACGCAAGGACGTTCGAAAATCTGGAACCGGGACCAGAGTCAACTCTCAACGCTCGACGCAACGGACTAAAAATTACAAGTCAACTATGCACATGAATATAATATAATATATAAATAATTCTTAAAAATTCTATATATATATTATATTATTATTTAAAATCGTCGGCAAACAAAGAGCCAAGGCTGAATGAGCTGTAAAAATGAACTCCGCGACTTGCGGAGTTCGAAGGCTAAAAGTACCGCGACTCGCGGAGCCCCAAAAAATGAAAATGCCTATAAAAGCCAACGCAGTTCGACGAATTTTAATATCAATATATATCCATCCATCTATCTATACGTAATATTTATATTTATAATTTATATTTTAATTTTAATTTTAATCCTAATAATAAGGGTATGTTAGCGAATGTTGTAAGGGTGTAAGTCGAAATTCTGTCCGTGTAACGCTACGCTATTTTTAATCATTTTAAGTTATGTTCAACCTTTTTAATTTAATGTCTCGTAGCTAAGTTATTATTATGCTTATTTAAAATGAAGTAATCATGATGTTGGGCTAATTACTAAAATTGGGTAATTGGGCTTTGTACCATAATTGGGGTTTGGACAAAAGAACGACACTTGTGGAAATTAGACTATGGGCTATTAATGGGCTTTATATTTGTTTAACTAAATGATAGTTTGTTAATTTTAATATAAAGATTTACAATTGGGCGTCCCTATAAATAACCATATACACTCGATCGGACACGATGGGCGGGGTATTTATATGTACGAATAATCGTTCATTTAACCGGACACGGGAATGGATTAATAGTCACTAGAATTATTAAAACAGGGGTGAAATTATGTACAAGGACACTTGGTATAATTGATAACAAAGTATTAAAACCTTGGGTTACACTCAGTCGACATCCTGGTGTAATTATTAAACAAAGTATTAAAATCTTGTTACAGTTTAAGTCCCCAATTAGTTGGAATATTTAACTTCGGGTATAAGAATAATTTGACGAGGACACTCGCACTTTATATTTATGACTGATGGACTGTTATGGACAAAAACCAGATGGACATATTAAATAATCCAGGACAAAGGACAATTAACCCATGGGCATAAAACTCAAATCAACACGTCAAACATCATGATTACGGAAGTTTAAATAAGCATAATTCTTTTATTTCATATTTAATTCCCTTTATTTTATATTTAATTGCACTTCTAATTATAGCACTTTTATTTATTGTTATTGTATTTAATTGCACTTTTAATTATCGTACTTTTTAATTATCGCAAGTTTATTTTATCGCACTTTTATTTATCGCAATTTCATTATCGTTATTTACTTTACGCTTTAAATTAAGTCTTTTATTTATTTAATATTTTACATTTTGTTTTAACTGCGACTAAAGTTATAAAATCGACAAACCGGTCATTAAACTGTAAAAACCCCCCTTTATAATAATAATATTACTTATATATATATTTGTATTTTTATAAAAGTAAACTAATATAGCGTTAAGCTTTGTTTAAAGATTTTCCCTGTGGAACGAACCGGACTTACTAAAAACTACACTACTGTACGATTAGGTACACTACCTATAAGTGTTGTAGCAAGGTTTAAGTATATCCATTCTCTAAATAAATAAATATCTTGTGTAAAATTGTATCGTATTTTATAGTATTTTCTTGTAAAATTTAATAGCTATTTAATATACACCTCGCATAACATCAACTCAAGAATATTCTCTTACAACCGACATGTCATCAATGCTTCTTTCTTCAGTATCGATCTTCTTTACGTGTGCCAGAATAGTATAACAACCTTTTCTTATAAGTTTCTGGGCCTTCATACAGCTGATAAGGTTCAGCTTCGAGTTGCTCTTCTCCCCATAAATCATTAATGACGTTTCATCCTTTCGAGGGATGCGGATCGCTTTCTCAGCGCAAACAACTTCCGCTCTTGTTTTGGACATCCAGTCCATGCCAACGATTACGTCAAAACTTTCTAATTCTACGGGTATCAAATCGATTTTGAAGGTTTCACCAGCGAGATTTATTTCGTAACCATGGCAACTTTTATCGGCTTTTATCAGTTTACCATTTGCTAATTCAATAGTATATTTATCGTCTAGAGGCAATGATGCACATTTTAGTTTAGAACTAAAGTCTTTACACATATAACTTCTATTAGCACCCGTATCAAACATAATAGAAGCTAGTTGATTATTAACGGTAAACGTACCCGTGACAAGATTAGGATCCTTACGTGCTTCACTGGCACTAACATTAAATGCCCTCCCACGTGCGGGTTCTTTGTTCTTCTCCTTATCAGGGCATTGATTTATAAAGTGACCAGGCTTCCCGCATCAAAAACATTTCTTGACATCGGTCGGTTTTGTCTTTACTTCAGAAACGGTGGCATAACAATCTTTCGCCACATGTCATTTCTTGTTGCACTTATCACAGACCACTTGGCAATAACCTGCATGATGTGTGTAACATCTTCTGCAGAACGGATGGGGTCCCTTATAGTTTGGACTAGCTGTTTCCCCATCTTGTTACTTTTAAAAGTTTCTTGTTTCTTCATGTGAGTACTTTTGCCCTTATAGTCTTCCCATTTCCTCTTTCCTTCAGTTGTCTTGACTTCGGTAATTGGTGCCTTAATCGAACTCTCTGTGATCAGGTCCATGAGTTGGTGTGCCATTGTCAAGGCTTCCTGCATCGTATTCGGTTTGGATGATGTAACATTTCCTTTGATATTGATCGATAAACCGTCAATATACATTTCTATCTTTCGTTTCTCGTTTGGCACCAATTCGGGACACAACAAGGCTAGTTCCATGAAACGCTTTTCATAGTTATTGAGATTCGCGCCGAAAAGCTTCAGATTACGTAACTCAGATTCCATTTTTCTGATCTCGTTTCGAGGACAGTACTCCTCGATTAGCATCTTTTTCAGTTCTTCCCAAGAGATATCATATGCCGTATCTACTCCTTCTGCTTTAGCATAATTGTTCCACCAAGTAAGTGCACCATCTTGCAACGTGCACGAAGCATACTTTGACTTGTCTCCGTTCGCACAATTACTGATTTTGAAAATGGACTCCATCTTTTCAAATCATCGGGTTAGACGACTGGCCCCTCGGTTCCACTAAACGTCTGTGGTTTACATCCTTGAAAAGTTTTGTATGAGCATCCGTTTCGTGAGTTTGTGTTTACGGCTGCTGCTTTGGCTGCTGCTTCGGCTGTTGCTTTTGCTGCCTCAGCTGCAGCAATTCTTTCATTCACACGTTTCTCGATTAGTTCCTCAAACTCAGCATCCGACATTTAAGACATGTTTCTTCAATAAATACAACAGAGATAATTTAATCATATAGAATATTATAGTTAAAATAAGTTGTCAATAGTTAATCGTAGCATATTAATAATATGAACCAATTATTATAAAAGCCTTTTCTTCTTATTAGCATTTTATAATTATTTCTAGGGTATTACCTACCCGTTAAGTTCATACATAATAGCTAGTACAAGAAATTAACTACTAAAATCCTAATAATATTCCACTATGAAAAATTATAGCGAGTTACTACGTTACGTAGTATTATGTAATAATAATAATAATAATAAGTAGTAATAATACAAATAATCATTCCATGCATTTATTATTAATAAACTAAAATAAGACAATACCATACAATACCGATATTTTACATATGCTTATTCTACATAACAAGATAGAGTAGCACTCATAAGCAATAGAATAGCGCATGGAAGATTTATGGTTGCGAGGTCGTTTATTCAGAACTATCAGAAACTTCTTCCCATTTGGTTCTCTCTGCCAATTGTTTGTGTGTGCAAGGTCCGACGGACATTCTAGCAGTGTATTTAATTTTTAGTTGGGGTTTTGAGCTACCCGTTGCCTCAGTGGGTTTAATACAATAAGGGTGGTTACGGATCGAATGGTCCTATTCCTTTTTAATAATTAAGGACTTTTTATTTTTGTGGTTGTTTTTATTATCTATAGCAAGTTGGAAATTCTCCTTAGTGACTTCTTTTATTTCATTAGTGAAATCCTCTTCCTCACTGATCTCGTCTGATGACGAACTGTCTGAGTCATGTAGGAGAATATGATGACGAACTGTCTGAATCATGTGTACGAGAATATGTACCGGTGGTCATGAACCGAAATCTGCCAGGCGTAATCTTCACAACCCGCCCGTCGGCGGTGTATCTGGCCCAATGTCCATATTCATTTAGAAATTGACGATCCTCGTTTATTCCAGGGATCATGGGTCCATGCCAACAATACTGTGGCTTCGGAAAACTAGAGTTGGGTGGAGCTGGAACCTCCTCTGGGTTTACCGGGAGTTGAGATTCCCCGGCTAACACAATTTCTTCTTTAATAGGTATTGGAACGCCCTTTTTAGTTGTGGATAGAATAGATTCAGTGTCCGATTTCGAGTCGTACAAAATGATAGGATTAGAAGAAGTCATCTATCACATAATTGAAACAACAATTACGTTAGCATATAAATATATCATATATAGTGTTTTTGACAAGATGATAAGCAAAAATCGGTAAAAATAGATATGGTCATAGTCCAGACTCACTAATGCATCCTAACAATTACCAGTTAAACACACTAATGTAATTTCTGGTTCCCAACGACCTTAAGCTCGGATACCAACTGTAACGACCCGTCAAAATCGCTATTGACGCGGCACGTTAATCATTGATTCCACAGTGAGGTTTTGACCTCTATATGATACGTTTTAATAAAATATTGCATTCATTAAAATAAGTGACTTTCTAAACATAGAAAGTTATAAACATGCGAGTGAGTGCTTAGGTATAAGCAAATCCCCAAAATACATAAGTTTTTATCATACAGTTTGACATCACAGTCAAATTATTTATTACACAACGCAGTTTTATTTCGAATGCAATAAACTTTATACAAAGCATGAGAGACTCCATGCAGGCAACAAGCACATCACAGCGGAAGCAGTCTAAGGACCTGAGAAAAAAACATGCTAAAAAGTCAACACGAATGTTGGTGAGTTATAGGTTTAATTGCTCGAGTCATAATTATATATAAAGATAGACCACAAGATTTCATCAAAAGTTTATCAATAGATTCTATGTAACAGAGCACCCTGGTAACTAAACTTTAACATTATAATGATAATTACCCCATTCATTTTAATACACGTAAACCAACGTGTCATAAACTCAAATAACATACGTCCGTTAAAAGGCTAGCGCTCTAGCTCAGACGGGGATGTCAAGCCCTATGGATCCATATACAATTATTCACGCCCACCAGTCCATATCCTATGTACTGGCAGCTACTAGTTACCAAAGCTAAGGGATTTTCGGTTTAACTCAGTGTAGAATTTAGTATGTACTTGTGTCTTATTGCGTTTAAAATAAATTGCATGTATTCTCAGCCCAAAAATATTTAGAGTATTTAAAAAGGGAGACTATAAACTCACGGTTCAATATTGAGACTCAATATTTTAGGTAAATTGCGTAGACGTAATGATGGTAGATGACTGTAGGGTTGGCCTTGGATTCAAGAACAATACCCAATATTTCCTTATTTTAAAACGGTTTGAAACCCGAATTAAAAACACCCTCGTATATACCTTATTATTATTAAACTTAAATTAAAATTATAATTATAAATATCGATTACATAGAAGAAAAGATTATGAATATGTTCGTCGAGCAAACTAGTGTATTTATAATACTTTTTCATTTCCTGTAGCTCATGCGATCGCATGAGTTTTCAGCGTTTTTGCCATGCAATCGCATGGCCGCCTTATCCGTTTTTGTTTGCTAGTTCGTGGACATCAAATAGTATTTACTGTAGCAAATAGTGTGTGTACTGTAGTAAATAGTGTTACTGTAGCAAGTCGTTTTCACTGTAGCAAATAGTGTAGCTACTGTAGCAAAGTCGTTTTCACTTTATCAAATAGTGTTTTACTGTAGCAAAGTCATTTTTACTGTAGCAAATATTGTTTTACTGTAGCAAAGTCCTTTTTTACTGTAGCAAATAGTGTTTTACTTGTACATCTTATAATATATATATATATATATATATATATATATATATATATATATATATATATATATATATATATATATATATATATATATATACCGGTTTACATAATATTAAATCATATAGAGAATTGGTTTAAATTAGTCAAAATTTTCCGGGTCATCACATAACCTCCCCGTTAAAGAAAATTTCGTCCCGAAATTTTGAGTAGTACCTGTTTTATGAGCGATATCAGTGAACAAATGTGGATACTTTTGCTTCATTTGATCCTCACATTCCCAAGTAAACTCGGGTCCTCGTCTAGCGTTCCAATGAACCCTAACTATCGGTATTTTGCTTTGTTTTAATTATTTGACCTCACGGTCCATGATTTCAACAGGTTCTTCGATAAAATGGAGTTTATCATTGATTCATATTTCGTCAAGAGGAATTACGACATCCTCTTCAGCTAAACATTTCTTTAAATTTGACACGTGAAATGTGTCATGAACACTACTAAGTTCTTGCGGTAGCTTTAATCGATAAGCAACTGCTCCAATTCTTTCGGTGATTTTAAAGGGTCCTACGTAGCAAAGTCGTTTTCAATGTAGCTACTGTAGCAAAGTCATTTTCACTGTAGAAAATAGTGTTTACTGTAGCAAAGTCGTTTACTGTAGTAAATAGTATTTTACTGTAGCAAAGTCATTTTTACTGTAGCAAATAGTGTTTTACTTGTACATCTTATTATATATATATATATACCGGTTTACATAATATTAAATCATATAGAGAATTGGTTTAAATTAGTCGAAATTTTCTGGATCATCACAGCAGCATGTTGTAATGTCGTCAAAAAGACGAGGGTTTCGTAATGTCCAACAGCCCCCTAATAATCTAAAAACCTTGTTTCTCACCCCAACTACTGAATCCGTCACTTGTGGGAAGGTTTTATTTAAAAGTTGAAATCCGATGTTCTTTTTCTCACTTTGGTAAGAAGCGAACATCACTAACCCGTAAGCATAACATGCTTCTTTATGTTGCATGTTAGAAGCTCTTTCTAATTCACGAAATCCTATGTTGGGATATGTTGAGTCAAAATAGGTTCTTAACCCGTAGCGTAAAATTGCATATGGGTTCCCCGCATTTAACGCTTTAAAGAAAACACGGCGTAACTTACGGTCTCCCCAATGTGATATACCCCACCTATCAAAGGAAAGTCTTTTATAAACTAAGGCATTTCTGGAAAGTCTTTCAAATGTTTGACAAGTTAATTTTGCATTAATTAATTGTGCTGATGAATTCTGACCGACTCTAGACAAGATTTCTTCAATCATAACCTCTGGTAGATCTTCTAAAATATTCGGTTGTCTACCCTTAACGTCCATTTTGTTTTTATACTGTAAAATAGACAAGGATTAGATTCGTAAAAGATAATTAACAAACAATACTAGCAATTTTTATATATAACATAAAAGTACAAGCACACTACAATACATATAATACACAACATGATTACAACCCTCTAATCTGAATCACTGGTTTCTTCTTCTTCGGACTTGGTTCGTTTTCCTAATTTTCTAGGAATATATGGTGTTCTTCTAATATGAGCCGTCGTTTTCCACAATGGTTTAGAAAAACCTGGTGGTTTAGAGGTTCCCGGGTCATTGTTACATTTTAGGAAATACGGATGTTGCCGATACATATAAAGTTCATCGGGGTTGGAATCGGGTTTCTCTATTTTTATACCTTTTCCCTTATTATTTTCTTTCGCTTTATTAAATTGGGTCGAGGTAATTTCTATAACATCATTGGAATCCTCATCGGGATCCGATTCATCGGAAAATTGGTAATCTTCTCAATATTTTGCTTCCTCGAAGGAAACACCATTGACCATTATTAACTTTGGTCCGTTGGTTGAGGATTTTCTTTTATTTAATCGAATTACTGTAGGTATCAATATTTCTTCCTCCGAAACCTCTTCTTCTTTCGGTTCCTCCTCTTTTGGTGCCTCCACTTTCGGTTCCTCTTCTTCCGATTCCTCCTCTTCCGGTTCCTCCTCTTCCGGTTCCTCCTCTTCCGATTCTTCTTCGGGAATTTGTAAATCTTCCCAAAATATATTCGACTCTTCATTATTATTAGATGAATCGATGGGATTTGTACTAGTGGTAGACATCTATCACACAATATCAAACACATTAAGAGGTTAATATATCACATAATATTTACATGTTAATAATATATAGTTTCCAACAAAAGTGTTAAGCAATCGTTTTTAAAGAAAACACGGTCGAAGCCCAGACTCACTAATGTATCCTAACAAACTCGATAAGACACACTAATGTAAATTTTTGGTTCTCTAAGACCAACGCTCGGATACCAACTGAAATGTCCCGTTCATATCGATTATAAACGTTCCATATAAATTGATTTCGTTGCGAGGTTTTGACCTCTATATGAGACGTTTTTCAAAGACTGCATTCGTTTTTAAAACAAACCATAACCTTTATTTTATCGACAAGGTTAAAAAGACACCACCTAGATTATCCAGAAATGATAATCTAAAAATATCACACTTACACACTACCAATACATATTGGTTTACAATATTAATATGTTACAACAAAATAAATCTCGAATGCAGTTTTAAACAATATTATACAAGCATGCTGATATCAAATCTTGTCCACATATTAGCATGCAACAGCGGAAGCTCTTAATAATCACCTGAGAATAACCATGCTTTAAACATCAACAAAAATGTTGGTGAGTTATAGGTTTAACCTATATATTTATCAAATTGTAATAATAGACCACAAGATTTCATATTTCAATATACATCCCATACATAGAGATAAAAATCATTCATATGGTGAACATCTGGTAACCGACATTAACAAGATGCATATAAGAATATCCCCTATCATTCTGGGAAATCCATCGAACATGATAAAACAACATCGAAGTACTAAAGCATCCGCAACCATGGATGGGGTTCGTTAGGCCCAATAGATCTATCTTTAAGATTCGCGTCAATTAGTAGATCGGTTTACTAATTCTTAGGTTACCAAGCAAAAAGGGGCATATTCGGCTTCGATCATTCACCCATATAATGTAGTTTCATTTACTTGTGTCTATTTCGTAAAACATTTATATAACTGCATGTATTCTCATCCCAATATATTAGATTTTAAAAGTGTGACTATAACTCACTTTCACATATTTTTACTTCGTCGGGAAGTAAGACTTGGCCACTGGTCGATTCACGAACCTATAACAAATATGTACATATATATCAAAGTATGTTCAAAATATATTTACAACATTTTTAATACATTTATGTTTTAAGTTTATTAAGTCAGCTGTCCTCATTAGTAACCTACAACTAGTTGTTCACAATTAGATGTACAGAAATAAATCGATATATATTATTTTGAATCAATCCACGACCCAGTGTATACACGTCTCAGGCTAGATCACAACTCAAAGTATATATATTTTTGAAATCAACCTCAACCCTATATAGCTAACTCAAACATTACTGCATATAGAGTGTCTATGGTTGTTCCAAATAATATATATACATGGGTCTATATGATATGTCAAAACATTTGCATACGTGTCTATGGTATCCCAAGATTATATAATATATTAGAATACATGTATAATACAATATAAGTTAGCTAGGATATGATTTGTATAGAATTGTTACAATATTTCCCGTAGCTAAAACAATCAAAAAATATCCAATCTTGTTTTACCCATAACTTCTTCGTTTTAAATCCGTTTTGAGTGAATCAAATTGCTATGGTTTCATATTGAACTATATTTTATGAATCTAAACAGAGAAAGTATAGGTTTATAGTCGGAAATATAAGTTACAAGTTGTTTTTGTAAGAGGTAGTCATTTCAGTCGAAAGAACGACGTCTTGATGAACATTTTAAAAACATACTTCCACTTTGAGTTTAACCATGATATTTGGATATAGTTTCATGTTCATAAGAAAAATCATTTTCACAGAAGAAAAACTTTTAAATCAAAGTTTATCATAGTTTTTAATTATCAAACCCAAAACAGCCCGCGGTGTTACTACCACGACGTATATCCGGTTTTACGGTGCTTTTTTCGTGTTTTCAGGTTTTAAATCATTAAGTTTAGCATATCATATAGATATAGAATATGTGTTTAGTTGATTTTAAAAGTCAAGTTAGAAGGATTAACTTTTGTTTGTGAACAAGTTTAGAATTAACTAAACTATGTTCTAGTGATTACAAGTTTAAACCTTCGAATAAGGTAGTTTTATATATATGAATCAAATGATGTTATGAATATCATTACTACCTCAAGTTTAGTAGGTAAACCTACTAGAAATGATGAAAAAATAACTTGAGCTTCAAAGGATCTTTGGATGGCTTGAAAGTTCTTGAAGCAGAATCATGACACGAAAACATGTTCAAGTAAGATTTCCACTCGAAATAAGATTGTTATAGTTATAGAAATTGAATAAAAGTTTAAATATGAGTATTACCTTGTATTAGAAATATATCTTACTGTAAATAAGAAAGATTTCTTGAGGTTGGATGATCACTTTACAAGATTGAAAGTAAGCTAGCAAACTTGGAAGTATTCTTGATTTTATGAAACTAGAACTTATAGAATTTATGAAGAACACTTAGAACTTGAAGATAGAATTTGAGAGAGATCAATTAGATGAAGAAAATTGAAGAATTAAAGTGTTTGTAGGTGTTTTTGGTCATTGGTATATGGATTAGATATAAAGGATGTGTAATTTTGTTTACATGTAAATAAGTCATAAATGATTACTAATGTTTTTGTAATTTTATGAGATATTTCATGCTAGTTGCCAAATAATGGTTCCCACATGTGTTAGGTGACTCACATGGGCTTCTAAGAGCTGATCATTGGAGTGTATATACCAATAGTACATACATCTAAAAGCTGTGTATTGTACGAGTACGAATACGGGTGCATACGAGTAGAATTGTTGATGAAACTGAACGAGGATGTAATTGTAAGAATTTTTGTTAAGTAGAAGTATTTTGATAAGTGTCTTGAAGTCTTTCAAAAGTGTATGAATACATATTAAAACACTACATGTATATGCATTTTAACTGAGTCTTTAAATCATCGTTAGTCATTACATGTAAATGTTGTTTTGAAACCTTTAGGTTAACGATCTTGTTAAATGTTGTTAACCCATTGTTTATTATATCTAAAGAGATGTTAAATTATTACATTATCATGATATTATGATATATTAATATATCTTAGTATGATATATATACAGTTAAATGTTGTTACAACGATAATCGTTACATATATGTCTCGTTTCGAAATCATTAAGTTAGTAGTCTTGTTTTTACATATGTAGTTCATTGTTAATACACTTAATGACATGTTTACTTATCATTTATCATGATTAAACATAGTGTATCAATATCTTAATATGATTCATATGTATTTAGTAAGACGTTGTTATAACGATAATCGTTATATATAACGTTTCGAGTTTCTTAATTCAATAAACTCAATTTTATGTATATAACTCATTGTTAAAATACCTAATGAGATACTTACTTATCATAATATCATGCTAACTATATATATAATCATATATATGTCATCATATAGTTTTTACAAGTTTTAACGTTCGTGAATCACCGGTCAACTTGGGTGGTCAATTGTCTGCATGAAACTCATTTCAAATAATCAAGTCTTAACAAGTTTGATTGCTTAACATGTTGGAAACATTTAATCATGTAAATATAGTTTTCAATTAATATATAATCATGGAAAAGTTCGGGTCACTACATTTGGGCCAAAAATGTTCACGTGCGAAGCCGTTGCTAAAGGTGAGGTATGAAGGATAGAGTATGAGAACGAGAAGTTAATCGCTTCTTGACTTTGAAAAATGCCAAACAGGTTATGACTAATATTAAAGTCGGAATACTGGTGGTGTTAATATCACCAAATGAGAATCTCTTGGAATAAGTCAGGACTAAGAGTTATGTAAGAAAAAGCATCGTTCCAACAGGTGTGGAAAATAAGATCTCTGGGGTAACGCAATAATCTTGAATGGTTTAAGTGTTAGTGGATGCCCAAAGGCTCTGCATGACGTGGCAATAAGTGCCTTTATCACACACACACATGAATCTCTCGATTTCGACGGTTGTAAAGTCTTCATGATGACTTGGATACGGATGAGCAACGAAAAATTTTATAAGCAACAAAAATTTTATAGAAATCGTTTAAGGTGACAATGTAAGAAAAGAAACGAAGTTCTTAGTAAACTAGAGTTATGTACAACATGTACTATTCTAAGTAAAATATCTTTTGAAAAAAAGAATTGATTTGTAAAAGTGAAAGTAAAATTTCATACGTACTAGTCAAAAATAAGTAATTATTTACTTTATTATATATAATATATACGATTTCTAAAATTTGTATGAATGACAATAAAATAAATTTATTATTATAAAACTTTGAGAGGATCGTACCGTAAAATAGTGTGTGTAAAATTTTTGGCAAACAAAATTTTTCATATTTCGGAGGTTACCAGTTGGAAAAAGATTGATGAGGACCGAGTAAAAGATTTTTGAAAATTTCGGGTGATATTTGAGCAAAAATGTCACGAGGTAATGAAAACTATTGAATTTAAATGTGGTTGATGACTATTAGTGTAACAGCCCGAGTACAACCCGTAGTGGATATTGTCTGCTTTGCCCCGACGCACAGTGGCTCACGGTTTTGCTTCTCGGGACTCACCTCAAAACGTGTCCACTAGAGGAGGTATCCACACCCTTATAAAGGGTGTTTCGTTCTCCTCCCTCACCGATGTGGATGAGTTCTCACACTCTCCCCCACTCAGGACACTGCGTCCCCGCAGTGCACATCGATGCGGGCCCCAGCTTTGATACCATCTTAGTTGTAAGACCCTAATAATAATTGTACAGCAGTGTAATTATGGTACATGAAGTGTGGGTGACTTTGTATATTAAAACAGAGGTCAGAGAACGAACTGGGCTGGGTGCGCTCAGCGCACACTTAGGGGTGCGCCTGGCGCACTCCTCACTGTAGCCGGGATTTGCTTGTTTTAATTAGATATTTTGATGGGCTTTTTGGTAATTTCACTTGTGGACGAGTTGGAGGCCAGTAGGTCAGATCTTGGGGTATCATTCACTCCATTTTTAACAACCTTATCTTCTTCACTTAAATTTTAGAGAGAGTGTGTGATTTCTTGAGTGAGAAAGCTTAAATCCAAGAGGAAGAAGTTGTTCTCGGGACAAAGTACGGGTATTAAAGTCGTTCATCTACTCACTAGCTACGTTGTGGTTGTAGTGGTAAGCTCTAATCTTGATTTCCTTGTTTTAAATTGTGTAAGGGTTAGGGTTTGGGATGGTTATGAACATAAAACCCATATTTGATGATTTTGGGTGTTCTTGGGTAAGATTGAGTCATGAAGATTCAATGGTAACTAACCTAGAGTTTCAAAGTGGTAATTGATGTTTATGAGTCCTAATTGGTTAGTTAATTACTAGCACACCTAGCTAATTGGTAAATGGGTGTTAGTTGGGTTAGTGGATAACCCGAAATGAGTGTGTTGACTTTAAATGAGTCAAAGGGGTTAATGATTGACCTAGTCGGGGATTATGGGTGTGAATCACCCTAATTATGTTGTAGTTAGTGTTGATAGACCTTAATCACTAGCTTTTAAGTGATTGACGATGGTCTTGACCCTTAAGGGGCGGTTTTGGTGAAAATGGGGCATTTAATGCATTTAAGTCATTAAATGCACTTGAGTGAATTATTGGTGTTTAGCCCAACAAGTTTGTTGTTGATTGAGTAATTATTGTATTAGGTACTCGGCTTTGAAGCATTCGGAAGTATAAAATCATCACCAAATCGTTGAGGTGAGTAGAATAATTATATATGTATGTATATGATTTATTTACTTGTGGGGTATGGGTTAAAGTTCGATGTTGACGATACCATATCCTAGAATATATTGTTGGTTCGTTTTGATGAGGATTTAAGTTCGATGTTGACGATACCTCATGTATGGATTTAAAGTTCGATGTTGATGAAGCCATACCGCTATTGTAGTGAAATTCGATGAGGGTTTAAGTTCGATGTTGACGATACCTCATATGTGGGTTTAAGTTCGATGTTGATGATACCACATTTATTAGGACGAATGGGAATTAAGTTCGATGTTGACGATACCATTCGTTGGGCTAGCCTTGGGATTTGAATACTAATGGATGTTGTGAACATCAATGCGTTTGTATTTTGTTGTAACATATTGTGTTGTTTGCGTTATATGATATTGTACACTAGCTTATGTTATCGAGGATTTTAGCGTTATACATTATAAGGGTATGCTAATTATGTTGCTAGTATGTATGCGGTTTTGTTGTAAGTGTTTGCATGTAAGTAAGTTATATATGTATATGTATAATTATTGCATTTACTAAGCTTTGCTTACCCTCTCGTTGTTTACCCTTTTATAGGCTCGGGCGTTAACAAGGGTAAGGGCGTGCGATTGGATTAGAGATCCCGCTTGTTGTTTAGGGGACGCTTTTGTGATGTGATTAGCTTTTGGAGTTTGACCGAGATTTGGGTAGTTTAACCCCAAACACCATGCTCATGGTGTCGTTTGGAAATTAAACTAATGTGGTCGAAACTCTTAATTTGCACGGAACTCGTAAAACGGTCGATATGGGGCCCGTTTTGTAAAACTCATTTTATTTTTGAATCGTATGAGTTTTTCATATAAGAACATGTTGTGGAAAGCATTTCATCTTATTATGTCGGGAAGTGGGAGATCTTTATTTGAAAATTTGTAATTTTGGACAGAACTGAATTGGGGCCTGTGTGCGCCGCGCACCCTATGGTGGTGTGCGTGGCGCACTCCTCTATTATAAAAAAACAAATTTTGTTTCGCGTAATCGGTTGGTTATTGATTTGGGTTGTTACAAGTGATATCAGAGCATGGTCTAAGGGATTTAGGCGACATGAGATAGGTGCCTAGACTTAGACTTAATTGTGTATGTGCTTTATGCGGGACTTGTAGGAGACGGGTCGGACCGGGAGTTGATTAGTGCTTAGGTTTATGTGAATTAACCTTGCACTAACTGTTTTGTGTTGTTTTAGCAATCATCAAGCGAGATAGACGTTGTACTAGCGAATTAATGCGATGTGATCACGTAACAATGATTAGCTACCATTGTTACGGGTTCAAATCGTGTCAAACAAGTGATGTACGACGCTTGTTGAGCAAGATGGGGTAGTGTGGTGTATATGTATATACATACGTGTTAAGTCCTTTCGTTTCGTTGCTTAATTTACTTCGTTTTATAGAATGAAGATGATAAATGGACACGACACCAATGGCGGAAGTACGAGTGAGGACGTTGAACTCACGGCCAAGGTTGAGGCCATCTTTAAAAGGCTAAAAAAGGATTTTCTTGACGATGTTCGAAAGGTTTTCCAAGAGTCGGTTGATGGGCAAGTAACCGAAATGATAAATGAGCGAATGAATGCCGCGATCGAGGATGCATTAGAAGCTAGAAACATTTATCCTCGAGGCGAAGGGGGTGAAGGTAATGGTGGGGGTGGAAGGCGGGACCTCCACTACAAAAATTTCAAGGATACTCAACCTCCGATGTTTAATGGGGTGAGGGATCCATTGAAAAGCACTTGTTGGATTTCCGATATTAAGGGGGCGTTCCGTACCGCGGAGTGTCCTCCCGAGAAGAAGACGAGGTATGGGTCTAGCATGTTGCGCGAAGAAGGCAAGTTGTGGTGGGACGATAAAATCAAATTATATGGTGAAGAGCAATGCATGAGCTTGACATGGGAGGAGTTTAAGAAGGAATTTTTCCAAGAATACCGAACTTCTTCCGATCTTGATAGAATCCGGGACGAGTTGCACAATTTACAACAAGATTTAATGGACTTGGTCACTCTCAAGTCTACCTTCTTGGCAAAGACTCATTTTTGTCCTGAATATGTTGGTGACGATCACAAGCTAATGAAAGATTTCTACCGTACCATGAATGATGAGTACAAGGGTAAGATTAGTCGAGGAGCGGCTAAGTCTTTTGAAGAGTTATTTGAATTGGCTCGGGGTTTTGAGCCGGAGGTTCCAAGAAAAAGCGATTTCACTTTTTCTAAAAGAAAGTTTGAAGGTTCTAGTCATTCTAACTTTTCCAACAAGAAGAACAAGAACAAGAAGGGTTCCGAAAGTGTAAATAGTGTGAAGAAGGGAGGTTTCGGGAACTTTATCCCTACTTGCTACAATTGTGGGGTACGAGGTCATTTGGCTCGGGATTGTACAAAGCCTCCTTCAACAAACAAGCTCACTTGTTTTAATTGCAACAAAGAAGGACACCGAAAGTCAGAGTGCCCCGACTTGAACAACGATCATGTTAAACGGTTGGAGAAAGCGGCGGGCACAGCTAGGGGTCGCAACTATTTGATGATGAATGAGGAGGCCAAGCAATCCAACGAAGTCGTTTCAGGTACTTTCATGGTTAACTCTAATCCGGCACGAATCCTATTTGATAGTGGTGCCAATTTATCGTTTGTTTCTCCAAGATTCATGCCAAAGTTAAATAAACCGCTAGTTAAGTTAAGTCGTGCGGTAGAAGTTGAAATAGCGGATGGCAAGACGGCACTAGTGGTTGATGTGTGTAAAAATTGTAATGTTGTGTTTGGTGCCAAAAATTTTAAAATCGATCTCATTCCGATGACTTTGGGTTATTTTGATATCGTCATTGGTATGGATTGGCTCGATCATAATAGAGCCGATATTGCATGCCATGAAAAATTTATTCGTATGAAGACCCCAAGTGGGGGAGATTTAATTATTCATGGTGATAAACGAAGAAGACTTGTGCCGATATGCACTTTTGCACGGGCACGTCGTTTCCTTGTTAGTGGTGGCATGGCTTTTCTTGCCCATGTTGTTGATACTAGTGATGAGCCACCACCCATTCATGAAATTCCGGTAGTAAACGAGTTTGAAGACGTTTTTCCGGATGAGTTACCGGGTGTTCCGGCGGAAAGACAAGTTGAATTTCGCAATGAGTTAGTTCCGGGAGCTACTCCCATTGCTAAAATTCCTTATCGTTTAGCGCCTACGGAAATGCAAGAGTTGTTAAATCAAACCCAAGAGTTGCTTGAGAAGGGTTTTATTCGACCGAGTGCTTCGCCATGGGGCGCTCCGGTTGTATTCGTGAAGAAGAAGGATGGTAGTATGCGGATGTGCATCGATTATCGAGAGTTGAACAAAGTGACGATCAAGAATCGTTATCCATTACCTAGGATTGACGATTTGTTTGACCAACTCCAAGGTGCAACGTATTTCTCTAAAATTCACCTACGGTCCGGCTATCACCAAATGCGGGTCCGTGAGGAAGATATTGAGAAAATGGCTTTTCGAACGCGTTATAGGCATTTTGAGTTTGTAGTTATGCCTTTTGGTCTTACGAATGCACCGGCGACATTCATGGACCTTATGAACCGAGTGTGCCAACCTATGTTGGACAAGTCAGTAATTGTGTTCATTGATGACATACTTGTCTATTCGAAAAGTATGAAGGAACATGAACATCATTTGAGGGGTGTGTTAAAGACATTGCGGAAGGAGAAGTTGTATGCTAAATTCTCCAAATGTGAATTTTGTCTAAGGGAAGTTTAATTCCTTGGCCATATCGTGAACGAAAATGGTATTCAAGTAGACCCGGGGAAGATTGAGACGGTAAAGAGTTGGGGACGACCGACTACGCCTACGGAAATCTAAAGTTTTCTCAGATTGGCCGGTTATTATCGTCGGTTTATCCAAGACTTTTCTAAGATCGCTTCTCCATTGACGAAATTGACAAGAAAGAACGCAAGATTTAATTGGGAGAATGAGCAAGAAATTGCTTTTCAATTGTTAAAAGAGAAGTTATGTCAAGCTCCGGTGTTAGTGTTGCCGGAAGGTGTGAAAGACATGAAGGTTTATTGTGATGCTTCTTTAAATGGGCTCGGGTGTGTTCTAATGCAAAGAGGTAAAGTCATCGCTTATGCCTCTCGACAATTAAAGGAACACGAAACGAGATATCCGACTCATGATCTTGAGTTGGCGGCGGTTGTTCATGCGTTGAAAATTTGGCGCCATTACTTGTATGGTGTCAAGTGTACGATTTATTCAGATCACAAGAGTTTGAAACATCTTTTTGATCAAAGAGATTTGAATTATCGTCAACGTAGATGGATGGATGTGGTGAAAGATTATGATTGTGAAATACTTTATCATCCGGGCAAGGCGAATGTAGTCGCGGATGCGTTAAGTCGAAAGAGTCACCACCCGACGTTACGATTAGGATTGTTACATATGATTATTACATACGATTTTCTTGAAAAACTTTGTGTGATTCAAATTGAGGCTTACGTTCACAACAAGCATGCAGAACAAATTGTGGGGCAATCGGAATTCATTACTATGGGTTCGCGTGGTTTGTTGTCTTTTCAAGGAAGAGTGTGGGTGCCTAAGATGGGGGATTATCGACGAGTGCTACTTGATGAAGCACATAAGTCAAAGTATTCCGTTCATCCGGGCACGACAAAAATGTATCTTGATTTGAGAAAGGATTATTGGTGGCCGGGCATGAAACGTGATGTTGTTAAGTATGTTGAGCAATGTGTCACGTGTTTTCAAGTTAAAGCCGAACACCAAAAGCCGTATGGTAAGTTACAACCATTGGAAATTCCAAAATGGAAATGGGAGCACATTACCATGGATTTCATTACAAAATTACCAAAGACGGCGAGAACCCAATTTGATTCGATTTGGGTGATAGTTGATCGATTGACGAAAAGTGCCTTGTTTCTTCCCATTCGGGAAGCGATATCATCGGAGACTTTGGCTAAATTATTTATCAAATAGGTAGTCGCTCGACATGGGGTTCCTATATCTATTATTTCAGATCGAGATACCCGTTTTACATCTCGGTTTTGGGAAAAGTTTCATGAAGATATGGGCACACAATTGAAATTGAGCACGGCGTATCATCCTCAAACGGACGGTCAAACCGAACGTACGAATCAAACTTTGGAGGATATGTTATGGGCGTGTATTATTGATTTCGGTGGTAGTTGGGATGAGCACTTACCTTTGGTGGAATTCTCGTACAATAATAGTTATCATACTAGTATCGGGATGCTACCTTATGAGATGCTTTATGGGCGAAGATGTCGAATCCGATTTGTTGGGGTGAGATTGGTCAAAAAGAAATCGAGAGTACCGATTTGGTCTTAGAAACGAATGGCAAGATTGATATGATTCAGGATCATTTGAAAAAGGCTCAAGATAGACAAAAGTCGTATGCCGACAAGCGTAGACGAATGATCGAATTTCAAGAAGGTGACATGGTGATGCTTAAGGTTTCGCCATGGAAAGGTATTATTCGGTTTCAAAAACGGGGAAAGTTAGCTCCTCGGTTTATTGGTCCTTTTAAAATTTTAGCTCGAATTAGTAAAGTCGTGTATCGTTTGGATTTACCCAAAGATCTTGCGGGGATCCATAATACATTTCATGTTTCCCATCTCCGTAAGTGTCTTGCGGATGATTCATCATGGGTGCCATTAGACGAGATTGAGCTAAACAATAAGTTAGAGTATATTGAGGAGCCGATCGCCATACTCGATGAGAAGGTCAAACGGTTGAGGAATAAAGAGGTGAGAACTTATAAAGTTCAATGGCGTCGTAGTATTGGTTCCGAGTTTACCTGGGAGCCCGAAGAGTTTGTGTTAGTGTATCTTCCCTCTTGTCATGCGGCTTGGATCGCGAGGACGCTCTCCGATTCAAGTGGGGGAGAGTTGTAAGACCCTAATAATAATTGTACAGCAGTGTAATTATGGTACATGAAGTATGGGTGACTTTGTATATTAAAACAGAGGTCAGAGAACGAATTGGGCTGGGTGCGCTCAGCGCACACTTAGGGGTGCGCCTGGCACACTCCTCACTGTAGCCGGGTTTTGCTTGTTTTAATAGATATTTTGATGGGCTTTTTAGTAATTTCACTTGTGGACGAGTTGGAGGCCAGTAGGTCAGATCTTGGGGTATCATTCACTCTATTTTCAACAACCTTATCTTCTTCACTTAAATTTTAGAGAGATAGTGTGATTTCTTGAGTGAGAAAGCTTAAATCCAAGAGGAAGAAGTTGTTCTTGGGCCAAAGTACGGGTATTAAAGTCGTTCATCTACTCACTAGCTACGTTGTGGTTGTAGTGATAAGCTCTAATCTTGATTTCCTTGTTTTAAATTGTG
Source organism: Rutidosis leptorrhynchoides (assembly GCF_046630445.1). Classification (NCBI taxonomy): domain Eukaryota; kingdom Viridiplantae; phylum Streptophyta; class Magnoliopsida; order Asterales; family Asteraceae; genus Rutidosis; species Rutidosis leptorrhynchoides. The sequence goes on from NC_092339.1 coordinate 255,848,932, forward strand.
TAAGGGTTAGGGTTTGGGATGGTGATGAACATAAAACCCATATTTGATGATTTTAGGTGTTCTTGGGTAAGATTGAGTCATGAAGACTCAATGGCAACTAACCTAGGGTTTCAAAGTGGTAATTGATGTTTATGAGTCCTAATTGGTTAGTTAATTACTAGCACACCTAGCTAATTGATAAATGGGTGTTAGTTGGGTTAGTGGATAACCCGAAATGAGTGTGTTGACTTTAAATGAGTCAAAGGGGTTAATGATTGACCTAGTCAGGGATTATGGGTGTGAATCACCTTAATTATGTTGTAGTTAGTGTTGATAGACCTTAATCACTAGCTTTTAAGTGATTGACGATGGTTTTGACCCTTAAGGGGCGGTTTTGGTGAAAATGGGGCATTTAATGCATTTAAGTCATTAAATGCACTTGAGTGAATTGTTGGTGTTTAGCCCAACAAGTTTGTTGTTGATTGAGTACTTATTGTATTAGGTACTCGGCTTTGAAGCATTCGGAAGTATAAAATCATCACCAAATTGTTGAGGTGAGTGGAATAGTTATATATGTATGTATATGATTTATTTACTTGTGGGGTATGGGTTAAAGTTCGATGTTGACGATACCATATCCTAGAATATATTGTTGATTCGTTTTGATGAGGGTTTAAGTTCGATGTTGATGATACCTCATGTATGGATTTAAAGTTCGATGTTGACGAAGCTATACCGCTATTGTAGTGAAATTCGATGAGGGTTTAAGTTCGATGTTGACGATACCTCATATGTGGGTTTAAGTTCGATGTTGACGATACCACATTTATTAGGACGAATGGGAATTAAGTTCGATGTTGACGATACCATTCGTTGGGCTAGCCTTGGGATTTGAATACTAATGGATGTTGTGAACATCAATGCGTTTGTATTGTGTTGTAACATATTGTGTTGTTTGCGTTATATGATATTGTTACACTAGCTTATGTTATCGAGGATTTTAGCGTTATACATTATAAGGGTATGCTAATTATGTTTTTATTATGTATGCGGTTTTGTTGTAAGTGATTGCATGTAAGTAAGTTATATATGTATATGTATAATTATTACATTCACTAAGCTTTGCTTACCCTCTCGTTGTTTACCCTTTTATAGGCTCGGGCGTTGACAAGGGTAAGAGCGTGTGATTGGATTAGAGATCCCGCTTGTTGTTTAGGGGACGCTTTTGTGATGTGATTAGCTTTTGGAGTTTGACCGAGATTTGGGTAGTTTAACCCCAAACACCATGCTCGTAGTGTCGTTTGGAAATTAAACTAATGTGGTCGAAACTCTTGATTTGCACGAAACTCGTAAAACGGCCGATGTAGGCCCCGTTTTGTAAAACTCAATTTATGTTTGAATCGTAAGAGTTTTTCATATTAGAACATGTTGTGGAAAGCGTTTCGTCTTATTATGTCGGGAAGTGGGAGATCTTTATTTGAAAATTTGTAAATTTGGACCGAACTGAATTGGGGCCTGTGCGCGCCGCGCACCATATGGTGGTGCGCGTGGCGCACTCCTCTGTTAAAAAAAAAAATTGTTTCGCGTAATCGGTTGGTTATTGGTTTGGGTTGTTACAATTAGTAGGGCATAAGTCCTTCGACCAAAAATGCTTAAGTGTGAAGTTGTTGCTTATAAGTGAGATACGAATGAGAGAGTATGAGGATGAGAATTAACCACCCATTGATTTTGGAAAATTTTGAACTGGTATGACTAATATTGAACTAAGAAGGATGATGGTGTGATTATCATCGAATAAGAAATCTCTCGAAATAAGTTAGGATTTAGAGTCGCGTAAGAATGAGTATCAAATAAGATTCTTGGGTAGTCTTTAATATAGAATTTGAATTATTGAAGTGACGGGATACAATTTCCTGTATCGTTGTGCAAGTTTGTCCATTGTATCGGTTTCCTTCATGGCTAGAAAGTGAGCAGTTTTAGTGAGGCGGTCAACGATAACCCAGATAGTGTCATAACCGCCTACCATTTTTGATAGCTTCGTGATGAAATCCATTGTTATTCCTTCCCATTTCCATTGTGGGATTTCGGGCTGCTGAAGTAACCCAGATGGCTTTTGGCTCACCATTCTCGCGAGGTATATGAATAATCTTCTCATTATAAATAACTTTCACTTTCATCCTTGCAATCCAGTCTGTTCCAACTATTTCATCAAAGCTTCCTAACTTGATGAGTATTAGGTTAATCCTAAAGTCCATTCTAACTATTGCATCAAGCTTCCCAAATTGATGGGTGTTAGGTTAGTCTTAAGGTTCATTCCAACCAAATCTTATTATACTACCGTGAAAAATCCTATCAATCTTCTCAAATAACATCTGCTTGTGCGTAGGTAACTAATCCTTTCCAACTACTACTTTAAAACTTCCAAGTTTTGTTGACATGAGGTCATCTCCAAATGACCCACCTGTTAATTTTAAGGTACTGCCTTAAATTATTCCTCTATCTCTGCCAACTTACCATTAGCTTGTTCTATAGAATACTTAACTCTCATGGTTGTTAATGGCTTATTAGTCATAACACTAAGGTTCTTAGATATAAGGTTTCTATCACTCTAGTATTAAACAACTTCGAGACAATAAAACGTTGTGACAAATCGTACCCTAACTATAATCAGGATCCATGCGAGTCTCCATAGCTGAGATAACGATTGCTCTACCGCAAGTAAGTCCAAAGTTTTTCCTATTTGAGAACTTTTTCCTTAAGTGTCCAGGGTGTCTATATCTATAACAAATTTTTGGGTTATCAATTCTGCAATCAAGGCCCTTCTTGTATAGTATCTGGGCTACGTGGTTACTCTTTCCCTACCTCTAACAGACCATAATGCGTATACTCAAGTGGTTCCTACCAAAATTTTCTTTGAATCACTTTATATTCCTTACGTAGTAACATTGGAACTTCTGCATGATTTACTTCAATATAATCACGCTGGCCTGGCGTCATTATATTGTACTAAATCGTACGTTCATTCCAATATCACTCCATATGGTCAATGTAACGTGATCACTTCAAGTTCTAATCAATTTCATCTAACGGTGCTTTATCTATGCTATCTCAAAACAAAATCTACATAATTAATCTCACGGTTTCTCGGTGTGGGTGCGTAGGTTCCGTAGATCATGCATCAATGCCTAAATGTCCCGAAATTTTCTTCAAAATATTCGGGTTCAGGTAATGTCGTTAGGTTCCTTTCTAGAAATTCAATCTGGGTCTCGTGTCGAGTTGTACGTGTAGCAAGTAGTAATACGATATGTCTTGAGGCGACTCCCAAGTCTTTGGGTATGGCTGAGTATCAGTAGGAGACACTCTGACCTTGTGAAAGGAGATGCCTCCCCGACTTCTCCAATGCCTAAAAGTGTTAGGGACCTAAGTCCAGAAGTGTCATTAGATCGTCGAGCAGTGGTGAAGGATGAAAGAGATAAGTGACGGTTATGAAAGCGTACGGGATACGGGTCAACTTGCAGAAACTGAACAACCTTCTAATGCTCATACGTTGTACGTGGCTAATTAGGGTGAGCTCATGGGGTGGGGCGAGGTGCGGTTACTTCGACAAGTCCTTACATATCTCCTCCTTCGAGAATCAACTTTAGTGGGCGTGCAATCCGAGGGGTACTCTTCCTAGATTGCGTGAAGTAATGTTTCGATCTCTGGGACGGTAGTAATAGGTGGATTACAATACTAGTCCTTAGGATTAGACGAGTGGGAAAAGGGTTCAGAAAACATCTGAACTAGGAAAGATAAATTTTCCAAGTCGGTACAGCGAATAGCAGACATGTAGCAAGAACGTAATCAGACATAATAACTACAGCAACCTAGATTGTCTATAACAGTACATAGCATGGCAATAATAACAGTATCAAACAGAAGTATCATGCAAAAAGCAGATAATAGCATGCAGTAGCTAGAATAAGCAGTAGCATACAGCAAGATCATATAGCAGTAAAAGTAAGCAGTAGCATGCAGCAGTTCCGCAGAAACAAGTAAACGAACAAGTTGTAGATTAGTCCTATTAGTGAATCCTACTCGACTCGGTCAAGACGCACTAATGCAACCTAATTCCCTACAACCAATGCATTGACACCAAATGTGACGCCCCGTACAAAATCAATGTGTACGGATCATCAACAACAGGTCCATTACACGGTATAAGGCTACATGCTATTTTAAAAAAAGTTTTGCATTCATGAAAAGGTAACGTTTTTACCAACGTCAAATGTTTTACAAAAGATGACTCTTTACCAACGTCAAATGTTTTACAAAAGGTAACGTGCTTCTACGAATAGAAAGCATTAACATAAGTACGTGACACAAAGGTCATTACAAAGCCATTGTTCAAATGTAACATTAGTTGTGAATGCAAAGTAAAAGTTCCATGATTGAGACATCTCTAAACAATGCAGCGGAAGTCTAACACAGCGAGTTTGTAACAGCAAGTCTATAGCACCAAGACTATAACAGCAAGTCTAACAGCAGAAGCAACAACGTCTAAACACCTGAGAAATACATGCTTTAAAATGTTAAAACTAATGTTGGTGAGCTATAGTTTGTTTGTAAACAACAATGTAATGTAGACCACGAGATTTCGTATTCAAAACAGTATCTCAAATCCGTATGATAAAGTATATGCTTATCCGTGGGCACCCGGTAACTAACTTAACAAGTAATATCACCCCCTAAAAGTACACCTGGCAAGTGCGTAAGTTTATGAAGTATTAAACATCCGTTGAATGCTAGCGCGACTAGCCCGAGTGGGGATGTCAAACCCTATGGATCCATATCTAAGATTCGCGTCTACCGGTTCATAAACCAATAGTTAAACGTTACCGATCTAAAGGGAATCTTTATGCCGTTATGTCACCCGCACATATATAAAGTTTAAGTACTCGTGTCTAGTATGTAAAACATAAAAAGCACATGTATTCTCAGTCCCAAAAATAGTAAAGTAGAAAGGGAGCTATAACTCACAGTGAATGTGCGGTAAAATCGATACGAAAAGTATGCAAGTAGTAAGTCGGTCCGAAAGGTCCTCAACCTAAGTCAAAGGTTACTAGGTCAGTAAATTGTCCTCAAAAGTTTAAAAGTGAATAAATTAAGTTTAAGTATCATCATCATCATCATTCATAAAAGATAAAGTAAGTTTTCAACAAGAATAGAGATCGAAACAAAAGGCTGACTTCGGACAGCTGCTACGACCTCTATACAAACCTAAAAGACGTGTGGTGAGTGGCCAAGGCTTCGTATGTGAGTCCTTGTACCACTGTACAATTTTCAGATCCTAACTCGATGTCGTTTGACCGTGGCGACGGTTCAAGCGCGAGTAGGTCAGAATTTTCAGCACGTCATTACAAAGGCGTAGTGATTTTCGGAAGGCTATAAATCCTAAACCGTATATCGGATTTAGGCGAGTCTTAAACGAAAAGTCATATACTTGAACCAAACAATATGAAAATCAATTTTCCAGAAGTCCCAGGAGTCTGATCAGACCCCAAAAAAACAGTAAACAAGTGCTACGGTGGGTTTCTTGGTGCTTGATGCTCATCACGGTTCTCATCCTTGATGCGTGTAAGCTTCAAGTGTATAACTCTTTGATGTTTTAGCATCACTTTGACCAAGTTTCAACCATCAACACACAACTAAGAGTAAAAGCTAACATTCTACAAGTTTTGAACATCAAGGTTGTCTCTTTATTGTATAAACACAATAAAGCTTCAACCTTTGTCCTTTTGACACAAGTTTATGCATCTTCATCATATGAGATGATGAAGACTTGATTTTTATCACCATACAAATCATAAAAGGTTCTAAGTAAGTGAGATCTACAATAATAACTTAGATCTCAAGTATTAAGAAATCCTAAGCTAGAAAGCTTGGATTTTTACAAGATTAATGAGATTATAAGCTAGAAAGCTAAGATCTAGTAAAAGTAATAAGACCATAAGCTAAAAAGCTAAGATCTAAACAAAATAATGAAACTCTAAGCTAGAAAGCTTGGATCTTTAATGTTCTTGAAGATCCTTAAAGCAAAAAGCTAGATCTACAAGTTATATGAAGATCATAAACACAAGTTTTGATCTTTTAACAAAAATAAAGTGATCTTAAGCTATAAAGCTTAGATCCATCAAAATAATGAAGATTCAAAGCTAGAAAGCTTGATTCTTTCATGTTCTTGAAGGATTCAAATCAAAGTTTGAATCTTCAAGATATAACAAGATCAAGAAGCTAAAAAGCTTGATCTTATGAAGATGATGATGTCGTGTATAAGAAGAAAAGAAGAAGAAGAAGAAAATTAAAAACTTACAATTTTTAGTGTGAGAAAGACTAGAGAGAGAATTAGAGAGCAAGTGTGTGTAAAATGTGAATGAGATCAAGTGTGAAATGGGATAAATGAGCTTGATATTTATAGGGGTGGAGGGTGCTAGGTGGCGTAGGTATTGGGGGAGACAAGGGGACAACTTTTTGCTTTTTGCATGGTGGTGGTCTAAAGGTGGTGCTTATTGTTGGGATCCCATGCAACATGTGTAGTAATGGTTAACAAAAATGCTAGTATGTTGGCTCATCTTAATGGGTTTTTGTCTTACATTTTAATGGGTCATAAATCCATTAAAATTGGGCTAATTTAAAAATCCATTAGCTAGAGTAGGGTGAGCCAAAGTTCATTACGGTAAAAAGTCCATTAAGACTAACTACTGTGCATTAGTAAATTACTAAGCGTAATTAAGCAACCAATAAGCCAAGTAATTGTCATTAGAAAATAACAATTAGTATTACGTAGTCATATTATTCCAATTATAACAAAAGTTAAACGTGTACAAAGTACGTAGCTCGTTCAAAACGACAAATGACACTAACGGTCGTAAAAGCATTCGAGGATCAAGTTAAGTGATTAAACACTTAATAGCACGTTTTAAGACATTAACGAAAGTAATTAATCATGAATAAAGATCCCAGAGCATAAACTAGCTTAGTACGCACAAATACGAAGTTTTGTGAAAGTATAGAGCACAAAAATATAAGTCGAAAAAGTCGGGTCGTTACAGATGGCGTTAGGTGGTTGACAAGCCTATTCAACAAGACATTTAAAAGCCAAAAATATGCCTACGGAATGGATACTTGGTGTGATTATACTCATCTACAAGAACAAATGGGATGCTCAAGTATGCGGTAACAATAGAGGTATAAAATCACTTAGCCATACTATGAAGCTTTGGGAGAGAGTGATTGAAACTAGGCTTAAGCGTTAGACAAAGGTGTCTGAGAACCCATTTGGTTTCATGTCAGGGCGTTCTTCAATGGAGGCGATTCATATCATTAGGAGCCTTATGGAGAAGTACATAGAAATGAAAAAGATCTTACACATGACGTTCTTAGACTTGAAAAAATCATATGACTTTGATCTACGTGAGTTGATCTGGAAGATCCTTAATGATCGGGGTATCCCGAGTAGTTACATCGAAGCTATTAAAGATTTGTATGACGGTGCAAAGTCTCGTATCTTATTATCTTATTATCTTGTAAATCTAATATGTAGATCAATATATGGTGAGGATCCATAGAGAACCAAAGGTAGTAGAGAACCTAGAGAACCAGCGGACTCACCTTGACTCACCTTCAGACTAACCTTCAATCTATGTGCAGATTGAGTCAGTCTGCTTGCAGATTGAGCTTATTTTATGTGCATATTGATCGAACAGATGGAATCAACATATGACATTCAATCTGTTGCAGGTTGATCTTCAATCTGTATGTAGATTGACCTTCAATCTGCAACAAATTGAAACATTTTTTTTTAATTTAACTCTGCAACATCTTAAAAAATACACAAAATAATTAAAGCAAACATGTTATTATCGATTGAACTCAATATATACACAGATTGAATTCAATCTGTACACAGATTGAGTTCATCTACAAAATTCACATACTCAATCGAATGTGCAGATTCTTAAATCAATCAAATTAATATTTGAAATTGATGTTACCTTGTTCCATTAGCAGCGACTAGATGATTTTGTGAAGAATTTAAGGTCTGAAAATAACTGAATCGTAAAAATCAAAGTTGCAGTTCATCTTCATCATTCGTCACTGTTCATCATGAAATTGAGGAATTCGATGATGATTTGGAGTATAATCCTTCAAGGAAGTTGATAATCGCTGCCTTAGGATCTTGTTTCAATCGATTTTAACTTTCAATTTTATTGATTTTGATGTTTGGTAAAATCATATCGTGATTCCCTGGGTTCTCTCATATGGAGAGTTCTTCCAGGATCCTTTCAATATATATATATATATATATATATATATATATATATATATATATAAGAGAAAACTCATTTATACATGTACACACTAAACTTATTAATTTAAAGATTAAAAATTAGTATCGATGATATTAATAGTCCACATGATTTATGCTGTAAAATTAGTATTGATGTTTGAACTTTGAAGTCCAGTTTAAATGTTCATGTCCGCTATACTGTCCATATGGGTTAGGATTGTGTTGTATAGTTCGAGAACTTATAGTGCTCATGGGTATCCGAAAATCCTATACAGTGATATCATTTGTAAACATTGTATAGTTTATATTAATATTTTTAATTATAATATAATGTTGCTTTTTACAAAAATATTAAAATAAGTAAAATTGTAAAGATTAAAGATACAATTACTCCGTATAATGTTAAATAAATTGTGTATTACTTGAAAAATGATATTCCGTAGTTATGTAGGAAAAGTGTACAAGTTCAATCCCACATTGGATTAAGGATAAAATAACATGCGATGACTACTCTATAAATAAAGATGAATGATGTAGTAAAAGTGTACAAGTGTCATCCCACATTGGATGGAGAATAAAATATTATGACATGACTACTCTATAAATAAATAAAAAGATGTGGTTTCATTTCAACATTGAGAATTGTAATATAGTATTTATTTATATCTTTATTAACTAGTGAAGGGACTCGTGGATTCACGGGAGTGTATGGGAAAAATTGTTGAATGATCTTTTATAGATGACAAATGTTATTTAACATAAACTTGGATGTTTAAACTTGCACGTGCATATAGTATAAGTTCAACATTTACAATTAGGTACTACTAAGACCAAAATTTTTACCTCAAGTACATCATATTTCAACCACGTAATTTCTTCGATTATCTTGGCTTTATCAAGATTAGAACCACATTTGCAAGATTCTAAATGTAAAAGATGCCCTGTTAGTTATCTAAAAGAACATTATAATTTATGCAAATTAGGATGCATTACGTGTAAAATTTAATTACCTTTGTAGTCCACTTTGAAAAGGTTGAATCAAAGTCACCAAAATAAGTCACTCGGGCCTTGGTTATATCCCTTTGGAGTTTTCATTATTTTTACTAATCATAGAATTAACTTGTTCACTTTGAAAATACGGTCGACTAAGAAAGATTGACGACCTCGAATGGCATCCCTTCTAGTTCAAGGACCCGTGGTAACACGGGTTTGTTAAACGAAAATTGATGAATAGTCTCTTATAATTGATAAATGTTATTACACTTGTTGTGAAACATAAAGAAAAGTGATTTCTTAGGACTGAGACCCATTTCAATTGCCATTTCCTCTTAGCAACAAACTAAACCTGGTCCATTTTCATTAAATTTACAATCTACAACAACAATAATAATAGATACATTTAGAGTTCCCTTTATAAGCAAATTTATAAGCAATAGAGTGGCAAAAAGGAGATTAAGCATATTAGAAATGATAGGGACATACATTTCTGGTCAATAGTTTGTTGCCATTTATCTCATTCGTTGCTCTCTTAACATATATATTAGAGGTAATAGTAGTTGATTCTTTACAAACAACAGTAGGTCATCAATACAATGCATCATTTTTTCTGTAAAATTCTTACACGTGAAATTGATCATCCTCTTGGATTAATTGTTGATATAATAAGTATCATTCACCTCCCGAGCTTGAACTTTGTATTTTTGCTTTTCCTAAAACATGTAAATCAGGCTAAAATCAGAATAGTTAAAGATCACAAGTAAACCAAATAACAAAACTCAAAATTAATACTGCAATTAACACAAGACTTGTAGAAAGCTTGCTATTGAAATTTCAATTGACTCCAGAGTTTCCTTGTCTGGCCCAAAAGTTTGCAAATTATTAAACCTGCATTCTCCGTTGTTCATTTTAAACAATTAAAAGTAGATCATGTATTAGGAAGTGTCTCACCGTTATGTAACACTTTCGCAACTATTAAACCCATCAGTTACAACTGTTTCCTTTGTAATTCAAGAACACTCAAGCTCTCTTCCTTAATAATTCATGATCACTCTCCCTGCATAAATACAGTTGAGAATTACTCGTAACCATGGTTGCAAAAATCGGGAGAACTCGGCGAGAACTCGGAATTTCATTCCTGGCGAGAACTCGTTTTGAAATCGGTCAAAAAATCGGTCAACGACCAAAAATCGGTCAAATCTCGGAAAAATCGGTCAAATCTCAGAAAAATCGGTCAAATCCCGGTAAAATCGGTCAAATCTCGGAAAAAACTCGATAAAATCTCAAAAGTCAACGAAAGTCAACCACCGATAACTCCCCGAGTTCTCCCCGAGTTCTCCGAGTTCTCGTTTTGGAGACCTTGCCGAGAACTCCCCGAGAACCGATTTCTGCAACCTTGCTCGTAACACATATAGAGATAGAGATAGAGTTACAAACAATATATATTATATCCAAATCTAAAATGCGGAAAAACTAATTGCAAGCCACTAAATAGCTTGCACTTTTTTACACTTATCCATGGAGTTTTATTAATAGTTGAGTGACCAGCTTCTTGAAAACCATCCAAAATCACAACAGCAAGTAAATTTAATAGAGTCCAACGATTATAGGGTTTCAAACATATTGAAAAAAAAAAAATTGATGTTCAAGGGTAAAGTAATTATTTTACACAACAAATTAGTAGGATATAACCAAATTATAACCATCCATTCCACTTTAATTTATCTATATTTCAACATAAGAACACACTACAATCTTAATTCAAATCAAACAATATATTTAGATATTGTGCTAGAGTCCTTCACTTAAACTTTAAAAATGATTCATTTGGAGGGTTCCTATAAAGGCCAACTTCAAATAGTAAACTAAAAGCTTAAACATCAGTAGATGGGTCGAGATCTCCACAAAGCTATATTGACTTTTCACTTCTTTATGCAACTTCAATCTACTAACTATGAAAAGCATTAAATTAAAAATATAAAGTAAAATGTTTACTCCTTAAAGCAATATTCAAATGCTACTTAAAACCTGATATTCATATATGTTAATTAATCTTAACTACAATCTATCATCGTAACCACATATGCTATTTCATACGTGAATTAATTAGCTTACCAGTGAA